>NC_058133.1:367961161-368086321 GCF_016433145.1 Gracilinanus agilis | reverse complement strand
TTAATCAGGATGTAATGACCTTCCCTGTCTTTTTTAATCATATCTATTTTGACTTTGGCTTTGTCAGAAATCATAATAGCCACTCCTGCCTTCTTTTTCTCATTTGATGCCCAAAAGATTTTGCTCAAACCCTGAACCTTAAACTTGTGTATGTCCACCCGCCTCATATGTGTTTCTTGTAGACAACATATGGTGGGATTTTGGTTTCTAATCCACTCTGCTATTTGCTTCTGTTTTATGAGTGAGTTCATCCCATTCACATTCAGAGTTATAATCATCAGTTGTGCATTTGCTGACATTTTCAAATCCTCCCCCATTCCTACCCCTTCTCCTTAAGCTATTTCCTTTAAAACCAGTGGTTTGCTATTAAGACCCTATCCCTTATCCCCTCCCTTGATTGACTTCCCTTTCTACCCCCTCCCTTATTTTCCCCCCCTCTTTTTGTTTTTAAAGGCCTTATGAAATTTTTTAAAAAGTTGGTATTTGAATCTTGTTGAGAATTGTTTGCTATGTTTTCTCTTTTCCTAAATAAAGTGAGGGGGAGAGAGTGTCACAAGTTTGAATTGAGAAGTCAGATACTGGTGTTAACCTCTTCTGTGGCATTGGTATTACACCTATCCCTATCCTTCATTTTTACTTTTCAATCACAGTTAGCACATATTGCTTTATTGGATCGTCATGAGAACTCTGTAAGATAGGTAAGTTATTAAGTGTCCTCATTTTACAGATGAGGAAACAAAAATAATAAGGCAATTAGGTGACTTGCTCTGTGTCTCATAACTGTTTAATAATGGAACCAGGACATAAACCAAGGTGTCTTGGTTCCTAAATCAGGACTGTAATTCTGTCTATATAGCTGCTGGTATTTGGATGAACTGCTTTTAGGAAAAAAAATCCCTTATAACCACTTTGAAGCTACCATTTCCAGGCAAGAAATTCTCTATTAGAACTGAGAGTAATCTCGATATGACATGAAGATCTCAGGTGAATGGAGGAGGGGGGTAGGAATGATTTTTCTTAGCTATGTACCCTAACCATGTGAGCTTTAAAGGCTTTTTTGAAAGTTTAAAGGAAATTATATTAATATTTCTCCATGAAACATTTTTTGACGTATGCATATGTATGTGTCTGTCCCTGGTCCCAAGTCATCTTGTCTAGATTACTCCTTTTCACCTATTATAGTATCATGGATTTTGAGTTATAAGGGACTTAGAAGACATCTAATTCGACTCTCATTTTTTATAGATTAGGAAATGAGATCTCAAAAGAGGTGGAATAACTTGCCCAAGGTCACAAAGGTAGTAACCAGCTGAGTAAAGGCTTGAACCCCAGGGAGTCATAAGGTGATTGAATAATATCTGGAAAAGACCTTCGGGGTCATCTAGTATGCCTCTGTTTTACAGGAGAGGAAACTGAGGTGCAGGGAGGTTAAGTGATTTTTCTGAAGGTGATAGGTAGTAAATGTCAGAAGCAGGGTTTGATCCCAATTTCCATGATTCATAATCCAACTCTCTTTCCACCATAACATATTCCCTTCAGTTTTCATCACATTCTACCTTGTATCATGCTTCTCTGTGTATGGTTGATAATCTCACTATTAGGGATTTGTTGGTTCTCAAGAGCTATCCAAAGTGCTTAACATAGTGCCTACTACATAGGAAGTGTTTAACAAATGTTCATAGAATTGAATTTAATATTTTTAATGAAGCTTATAAATGAAATGATAATTATTTGAATTGATAAAAAGTAGATGCTACTTCTTAGACTTCTTTTGCACAGTTGTAATTTATTAAATATGCTAAAATGCTTAAATGTTGTAACAATGCCTTCCTTTCTCCTATTCTTATTCAGAAAGCACAGATGAGGAAACATCTCTGGGATATTACCAGCACTATCTTGTATCACTAACCTTTTTTTTTTTTATTATTAGATTCTATTCAATTCTTCTCTTCAGCAAGGTTTCTTAATTTGGTAACTTAAATATATGAGATAAAATAGGAAAGAATAACTGTAACAATTATAGATCTAAAATATGAGTTTCTTTTACATAGAATATTACACAAAATTCTGCATTTCTTTACTTGAATTATTTACATTTCTTTGCTTTTTTGCCTTCCAAGGAGAAAACTCAATAAATAAGTAAAAGAAGAAAGTAAAGTAGGACCTCTTGGTTTTTTTTTTAACATAAATAATAACTATTTCTTGCTTTCAAGGAGTCTTGCCTATTTCTCACCACCTGATCAATTCTAAAAGAACAACGATATTTAATATAAAAAACCCTCTTATTTTTTTCAATCTCTCAACAAATGGAAAATGAAACATTTTTGGATTGTGTGCATGTGTACATGTTGTATTGTAAGCATGTGTGTATATCTAAACAAGTAGAATTCTTTTATTACTGTAAGGCAACTAATACTAATTAGGGGCCTGACTATGTTCCAGGTACTTTGTTATAAGGACAAAAAGCAAAAGCAAAAACAATCCTGTCCTCAAGGAAACAATCTTTTCTTCAACAGGATTTTTTTATTTGTTAGCATAAGTATATGAAATAAGATAGGAAACAATAACTAACATTTATGAGATGCTTTGAGAAAGATTTGCTAAACTAATATCTTTGAGGAATTTTAGGAGTATCTATGGCATAGTAGCTACAGTACTGGATTTAGACTCAAAAAGCCCTGAATTCAAATTACTTTTAAGATACTTAGTTGCTGTCTGACTCTTAGTGATCCACCTAATGTCTCAAAGTCTCAGTTTCATCTTCTGTAAAATGGATATAACAATACCTACTACCTATTAGGCTTGTTTCATGAGCAAAATGAGAGTATGCTTGGAAAGCACTTTGTACATTGTATGGCATTATTTTTTATGTTTTATTAAAAGATAATTTTATTTTCCCAATTACATATAATAACAATTTTCAACATATATAATTTCTGAAATTACAAGATCCAAATTGTATCCCTTAGAAATGGTAAGCAATTTGATCTGAATTATACATGTATTGTGCGAAATATACTTCTATATTAGTCATTGTTGTAAGAGAATATTCATATAAAACCCAAACCCCAAAATAAAATTGCCAAAGAATTAATGTGGAAAATTATATCCTTTGATTTACATCTGACTCCAACAGTTGGCTAGCATTCTTTGTCTTAAGACATTCAAAGTTGTCTCAGATCATTGTGTTTTTGGGAGTAGCTAAGTCTATCACAGTTGATCATTATACAATATTGCTATCACTGTGTATAATGTTCTCCCAGTTCTGCTCACTTCACTCCGCAACAATTCATGTAGATCTTTCTAGCTTTTTTCCTGAAATCATCTTACTTATCATTTCTTATAGCATAATAGTATTTCATCACCAACATATATCACAGTTTGTTCAACCATTCCACAACTCCTCAATTTCCAATTCTTGGTCACCACAAAAAGAGCTGCTATAAATATATTTGTAGAATTAGGTCCTTTCCCCTTTTTAATGATATCTTTGGGATATAGATCTGGTAGTTGTAGTATAGGTAGAAAGAGTATGCACAGTTTTATATCCCTTTGGGCATCGTTCCAAATTGATTTCTAGGATCTTTGGATCAGTTTACAATTTCTCCAACAATGAATCAGTGTCCTAATTTTGCCACATCCCTTCCAACATTTATCATTTTCCTTTAATGTCTTATTGGCAAATTTGATAGGCGTGAGTCAGTGCCCCAGATTTGTTTTAATTTTCCTTTCTTTAATTGAGTGATTTAGAACATCTTTTTCAAATGATTATTGGTAGCTTTGATTCCTTCATTTGAAAATTGCTTGTTCTTATCCCTTTACCATTTCGTACAACATAATTTGTAAGCTTTTATTATTTCATGAAACCCATTAGTATTAAATTCCCTTATAAGTACAAGTAAATGGCAAAGGTAGTATTCAAAATTCAATTTGCCTCCAAATCTATTATTCTTTCCATTACAATGTGGAAAAAAGAAAGGCTAGGTTAACAAAGCAAAATTTCTTTCTTCCTTTTTTCTTTTTTACTTTAAGAGACAAAGATGTTTGGGGTATAAAGATAACTTTAAAGTAAAGTCCAAATGTACAAATAAAGAAACCAAGTCCCAGAGTTACTTACTAAAACAACACTGTAGAAAAATTGTATCATTGGAACCATAGTCATTAAAAAGCACTTAATAAATGCCAACTATGTGCCAATCATTATGCAAAGTATTGGAGATGAAAAATTAGTACACAAAGACAATTCCCGCCCTCAAGGAGCTCATAATCTAATAGGGAAGACAATAAACAAATACATACACACATATATATTCTTTGTATATAAAGAAGATATGTGCAGCAGGAAAAATAAGAAATAATAGAGGGAAGGCACTGGAATTAAGAAGTTAAGACTTCCTGTAGAAGATGGGATTTTATCTAGAATTAAAGGAAACCAGGGAAGGTGGAGGTAGAGATGGAGGGAAAGTATTCCCAGAATGGGTGATAGCAAGAGAGAATGAGGCAGTATGTTTTGTTTTGTTTTTAAAAACAAGGATGCCGGTGTTGCTATGTCAAAGAACATATGGCAGAGAGTGAGAAATGAAACTGGAAAAGCAGAGAGGATGGCTAGGTTATGAAAGACTTTGAATGTCGAGCAAAGGATGCATTCTTTGATCCTGAAAATGATAGGGGATTGAATGAGTAAATAGGGGTGGCATAATTGAACATGTGCTTTAGGAAAATCACTTTGACAGCTGAATGGAAGATGAACTGGACTTGGGCAAGATTTGGGGCAAGTAAGACCAACTTGCAGGCATTTGCAAGAGTTTAAGAATGTGGTTTTGAGTGCCTTTTCCAGGGTAGTGGAAGAATCAGAGAAGAGGAAATATATCTGAGAGACGTTACAAGAAGAAACTAACAGGCTTTGACATCAGATTGGATATCAGGGATGAGAGATTGTTAGGAGTTGAAGAAGACCCCTAATTTGTGGGGGACTAAGAAGTTAGTAGTGTCCTCGATAGTAACATTGGAGTGGTGGAGATTTTGGGGTAAAGATGAGTTCAATTTTGAATATGTTGATTTTAAGATATCTATTGGTCATCTTGTTATGAGATGTCTGAACGGTATTTGACCATGTGAGAATGGAAGTTAGCAGAGAACTTCAGGTAGGAAAAAGTAGATTTGAGAATCATCAAGAAAGGGGTTATACTTAGATCCATGAGACTTGATAAGTTCAACCAGATCAGTCCTCTGATTTTGAATACAGTGCTATAATCACAGCACCCTGTTTATAAATTTATGGGTTTCGTTTTTAACTTTTCTTCATTGTTAAGATGATTATTCCATTAGAAATCAAAGTCTAAAATTCAGGTCATGACTATTGAAAAATCTGAACATAAAGGAAAAATAAAAATAAATGCATAATGATTTTGCTTTCTAATATTCAATAGGCTTTGCTTATATATTCCAAAAGGATTAATTTTTCGAATTTTATTTAGAATGTAATGTCAGGTTTTTATCACATCATGTGATAATTTTTCCTTGAATTATTACTTTGTATGTGATTTTATGATCCGTTTGTTTAATGATCATTTTCTAAGACCTTTTTCTTTACATTTATGGGAAGGAATATAAATTATTTTGCCCCTGATTTGTTCTAGATGATAATCACTGCTATTGCTCTGGGAAATTCCTAGGTTAATGTAAATCTTAACATTAAATTATTTATTGCATATGAATTTTCTATCAGAAGGGGATCAACATGCTAAATTCACTAATGCTGCCCTAATAGAAAGTTAATGGCTTATACTAACTGAGTTTTGAAGAACAAAGGGACATGCTAACCTCTGTGACAGTGTGCAATTAACCAAATGCTTAGGGAATAGAAAGACTAGACTTTCCATTAAATATATCTCTTACAGAACTACAAAGATAGCAACTTCCTTTTAGCTGTTACTGCTTATTGGATCATTGCCATTAACCCAAAGTAGAATTGAAAGGCACGCTGGAGAGAGGTACTGTGGTTTAGAATGTCTTGAGTTCAAAAGACCAATTTTTGAATACCAAATCTGATATTTATTAGCTTTTATATTTCTAGGAAAATCACTTAGCCTCTTAGTCTTAGAACCTCCCTCTTAAAATCTGTGTAAAAATGCTTATAAAAAAATTCAATCAACAAATATTTTAGACACTGTCTATATCTAGGGCACTGAACTAAGTTCTGGGGATACAAGAGAAAAGTGAAACTTCTGCTTTTTATAAGCTAGCCAAGATGATAACATTGGCGTATATAAAATATATACATATAAATTTAATTTTTTTCACTCATCATTAGTAAAGTACCTTTGAAATCTTCTGCAATGCCAATAATTTCAAGGACAACTTGGCATAGTATGTCATGTGTGAGCTGGGAGGAAGTCAAGATAGAAGTACGATCACTAAGATTGATAAACTTGCGGGTTTAAAAAATTAAATTAAATCAAATCAACTTTTTTTTACATCTTGACACAATTTTTTTTTGTTTTTTTAAACCCTTGTACTTCGGTGTATTGTCTCATAGGTGGAAGATTGGTAAGGGTGGGCAATGGGGGTCAAGTGACTTGCCCAGGGTCACACAGCTGGGAAGTGTCTGAGGCCGGATTTGAACCTAGGACCTCCCGTCTCTAGGCCTGGCTCTCACTCCACTGAGCTACCCAGCTGCCCCCATTGACACAATTTTTTAAATTTAAAAATTTTCCACATTACATGTTCTCCCTTTCTCTCCCATGCTTGTATCCTCTCCAAGAAGTCAGGTAACAGGTTGTACATATATTATCATATAATTCATATGTCCCTATTCCTGTTATGAAAGAAGACACATATTGTTTAAACTAGAGAAAAATTCATAGAGGAAATAAATTGGAGAATGGTGCACTTCAATCTTCATGCAGATTCCATTGATACAAATTTAAGAGTTGTATTTTGACATTTTGCAATCCCTGTTCTCTCCCTCCCTCTTACCTATCTCCTCTCCCCAAGATGGCAGGTAATATGATATATGTTGCACATGTGTTACCACACAATACATATTTCCATGTTCATTATGTTGTGAAAGAAGACACATATTGCTTGCACTAGTGAAAAATTCATGGAGGAAATAAAATGAAGAATGGCGTACTTCAATCTACATTCAGACTCCATCAGTTCCTCCTTTGGTGGTGGATAGACGTTTTTTGTCATGAGTTCCTTGGGATTGTCCTGGATCCTTGCATTGCTGATCATGGTTAAATTATTCACAGTTGATCATGGCACATTACTATTTTTACTAGGTACAATGTTCCCCAGTTTCTGCTCACTTCACTTTGCATCACTTCATATAAATCCAGGTTTTTTTGTTTTTTTGTTTTTTGTGATCATCCTGTTCATTATTTCTTATGGCCCAATAGTAATCTGTTGCAATTATATACCTCAACTTGTTCCCTCATTCCTAATGGATGGACTTCCCTTCAGTTTCCCTTTATTTGCCACCATATGAAAGAGCTTCTATAAATATCTTTGTACAAGTAAGTTCTTTTCCCTATCTTTGATCTCTTTGGGATCCAGAACCAATAGTGGTATTGCTGGGTCAAAGGATAAGCACTTTTAGACATTAATAGGTATATTCAAACTACTTACAAAATGGATAGGATAAGTAGTAATTTGGGTCTAAAGCATTCGTGTAAACAGGCATCAAATTTACAAACCATGCTCAAGCAGCCTAAACCAGATTAAAATAGAATTAGGAAATGTTTAGCAAAACAAATAAAAATATAATATAAAAATCATTTTAATTTATGATTTTTCTAACTCAATCTTGGGGCCCACCAGGATCTGTTTCTGTTTGAGTTTGATGTTCCCGATATAGAAGGTACCATTTAAGATGAGCTCTGAAAACAACTAGGTTGGACCATTTACCTCAGAGGTAACAATCGTCAGGTAGAATAAAATAAATGTTATTGTTTTCTTTCTTGGGGATTTTTACAAAAGGATTAATTGAGCAAGGAGTGAGATGTGAACTTGAAATCTTTTCAAAGACAATTTATTTATATACAAGTGCTTAGGATACAGTCCAGATGCAGGCTGTCTACACAGCACAATTCAGAAAAAGGTGAGAGAGGAACTTCTGGGTGTTTGGGCTGAGAGTCTAGTGGTAAAAAACGTTTCTGTTTCAATTTCAGAAATAACCACAATTTTCTTTTTGTAATTGTCAATTAAAACAAATTAAAGAAGAGAGGAAGGTCCCTTTCTCTACTATTTGGTTTTGTAGGATTTCTGTCTATGATTGTGACCATTATAATGGTTGTATTCCTTTGAACAAACTTTTGTTTCATTCTGAATAAATTATTTGAATATGTGACTTATTGATGGCAATTGTTGACTTAGGTTACATTTGCTGTTGGTTTGTGCTTATTTATTTAAATAAGTAATTGAGTCATCTAAGTTCATTATTAAGATGAACATGGTTTTCATTAAATTTTCCTGCTCTTTTTTTCTGTGTACTGAAAAATAATCTCTTCTAGTGTTTAACCTTGTTTACTCATATTTTAGGAAGGGATTGACAAGCTGGAATGTGTCCAAAGGAGGAAAGCCAGGAGTGTAATGTAATGTTTTTCCAGATACCCTGGGGATATTAGTAAGGGATGGGACATGACAACATGTCTTCCACTATTGAAAAGGCTGTCAAAAGGAAGAGAGACTATACTTGTTCGGCTTCATAGGACAGAGCAAAGGCCAATAGGACAGACCTATAGATACTTTTGCTTGACTTATAGAAAACATTTAAAACAGTTATCCAAAGGTTAAATGGGACCCTTCAAATAGGAATTATATTCCCATCACTGGAAAACTTCCAGTACAGACTGGATTTCTCCATAACATAATATAACATAACATAACAAACATAACATAACAAACATAACATAACATAACATAACATAACATAACATAACATTTGTTTCCATGTTATGTAGGATTACACTAGAAGTGCAGTGAGATCCTTCCAGTTCTACAATCTTAGGACTCTATGAAGTGAAAATTTAAGTCAAAGCCAAGCCAAAAAAAGAGAAAGAAAATTCTTTGGTTAATAATCAGATACTATTGTTTTTATTTTAATATTTTACTAGATAGTATTACCACTACCAATGAATTATTCTCATCTGATTTCATGTTGTTATTAACATTATTGGTATAATCATATAATGTATAGTGTCTGATATATTTTTCTTTGCTGAGGATAAATCAATGATAGTGTCTACATAGTATCAAACCTCTACTACATCTGGTGGAAAAAAATCCTCAATTTCATCCATGATTTCATTCAGTATTTCATTATATTAGTATGTTGAAATAACTGGGTGATTGGAAACATGATGTCTTGATAAAAGAAATTACATTTTCTTTTTATAAATTTTTTTATTACTATAGAATTATCTTTTAGGTTGTCAATAATAATTCTCAAGTAACAATAAGCATTTAAAGAATATCCAAATCTCACCAAAGAAAGGTATTGATCCATTTGATACAGTGGAATGAGCACATGGACTGGTAGGTGAGAAATAAAATACTTTATTCATGGTAGCTAGAAGCAGAGATGGACTTATTATCTAGAGTGAATTAGAAACCAAAAACAGGCCACCTAAGTGGGGTAATGATTCTCCACTGATGGGACGCTGACTCCCATTCATTCCAACTTTTGATAATTCTGATGGTTTGAGATGTTTTTTATTAATCAAAATCTCTGCAATCTCCTCCAGTTCATTTAGCTCTGAACTATAGCAACAAAAATAGAATCTTTTCCCTTTTATGGTCTTAGAGAAAAAAGTAAGGTCACACATTATAGGTTGGAAACTTTATGGAGAAATGATAAAAAAAAAAAACCACTATACTGGATCTACATTACTTGAGATAAGATAGAAAACTGAAGGTTGTGAACTATCAGTCAACAAATATTTATTGATATTATGTGCTAAATTTGGTACTGGTTTTCTGAGGATACAAAGACAAAAATGAAATAATTCTTAGCTCAAGGTGCTCACATTTTATAAAAGGAGACATGACATGTACAAATATATGTAGATGAAAAATAAGCATATGCAGAAAAAAATTTTCCTTTTAAGGGAAACTGTAGGGAATATTCCCCTGACAAGGGTGGCTAGGTTGTGCTGTGGAAAGAATAATGAGCTCAAAGTCAGGAAGACTCATTTTCCTCAGTTCAAATCTGTCCTGAAACACTTAACTGGCTTATGACCCTGGCCAAGTCTCTTAACCCTATTTGCCTCAGTCCCCTCATGTGTAAAATGAACTGGAGGGTGAAATGGATAACCACTCCAAGAAAACCCTAAATGCAGTCAAGAAGAATTGGATGCTACTGAAAAACAATTAAATCTCAACATTCCCCTGATTAAATCACAGATCCATTAAGGTATAAAATGCTGTTGTCATTATTATTATTCATTAACTTAATTTTCAACATTCTCATCATATTAGCTCTTCCTCCATTTTACAATCATTTTTCATTTTGTCAAGGCACATTAATACTGCCAATAATCAGGTTTCCCCAACGTTTTTCTCTCTTCTTTTCTACTTGCCTATATGTTAACCAGAATAAATCATCCAGATAATTCATACCAAAAAATGAATTGATTCAATCCAGATGATTGAGAAAAAAAAATTATTTTTGCATACAAAGGTAGCGTGGAGAAAATGTCCTGATTTTCCAGTTCAGTTTGTATGGGCAGAAGTTTTGGTTTTCTGTGAGCCAAGGGATACTGATTTAGAGCTAGAAAGGATGTTAAAGATTGCTTAGTCCCACCCCCTCACTTTACAGAGGAGGAAAAATGAAACTCAGAGATGTAAGGTAACTTATTTAAGGTAATATGAGTGATAAGTTATAGAGTGACAGGATTCAAAACCAAATTCCTCAGCTCCTAATCTATTGTTCATTTCATTATTAAACCATGCTCCTATTCATCTCAGAATACTTTTTTTTTGTTAGAGCTGTATCAAAGTGTCATAGGGTGATTAAAACTGGTGGAAATAGATTGACAATAATTGCTCTACCAAGTTAAGCTTTTTTAACCCCTGCCTTTTGTCTCTGATATTAAGTAACATTTCCAAGGCAAAAAGAGCAATAAAATAATTGGGATTAAATGACTTTCCCAGGGTCATGCAGCTAAGAAGTGTCTAAGGGCACATTTGAACCCAGGACCTTCTGCCTCCAGCTTTGGCTCACTATCCACTGAGCCACCTATCTGTCCCTAGGTTACTTTTAATTTTCCCAAACTCAGAGAAGCTTTAATGAACATTTACTTCCAGAATAGGTCTACTGCCATCATCTAAGGCAGATGCCATATGGCTTAATGAACCTGAGTTCATTAATGATAATAATGTTGATATGTTGAGATGATGATAATGACCATTGATGATGATGATGATGATTAAGTATAAAATTTTAAGAGTTCCAAAAACACTTGCCATGTTATCTCCATCTATCCTTACAACAATCATGTCACACGAATAACCCAAATCCTCTTACACCTATTTTATAGCTGAGGAAACTGAGCCATACAATATTTTAGTGACTTGCCCAAGGTTACAGAGTTGGTATCCCAGGCTTGATTCAAATCCATGTCTTTTCTGATTAAAGGTCCAGGGCATCATTTACTAAGTTATCCTGGCTCTCTGAAATCTCTGAACTGACACTCTATCAGTAGCTCTTCAGGATCATTTAACATTTATTCACCATCAATTCCAGATAAGGTGTATTACCTGTGCTAACAGATATGTGCACAGCTTTGAAAGTCTTCCTTTTTTCAGTGGTTGCTTCAAAACCCAGAGCTCGAGTTATTTCATTGCAGTGAAATTGGCCTAGTGATGTGCTGGCCTGATGTGATGTCTTTTATCAAATTGCCTCTGAGATGTGACACATTTTCATGCTTAGAAGCTTGTTCTCGCTCTATAACTTACTCTGAACACCACAGGGTACCAGTCCTTTACTCTGTAAGTTTTGCAGTGGCCTTTGGCCAAAAGCAATAAAATCAGGTCTGAGTGAACTCTGGGACTCAAGGAACTTAAAAAGCCCCATTTAATTAATTCTCATTGCAGCCATTATGAGGTGGGTGGAATAGAAATAGATTTTATTATTATTTTACCAATGGGGAAGAGAAGCTTTAGGGTATCATCAGGATGTCATTTTCTTGTTGAATCTAACATAGGTCATCCTTACAAATTATCTGTCATCCTTTAAATTAAAAAAAAAAAGAAAGAAAACCATAGGTGGGACCAAATAGTCTTCTTGTCAGAGACAACTGGTTAGAATGGAAATCAGAAAGACCTGGGTTTGAAATCTCTCTCAGATGTTTCCTAATTGTGTGATCTTGGGCAAGGCACTTATTCATCTACTGCTATAGTTTTCTCATCTGAAAAGTGGAGATATTGGTACCTACATCACAGGTTGTTGTGAGGATCAAATGAGATTAGAAACATAATTTTTGAGTCCTAACCTAACACTTGCATGTTAGCTATCATTAGCAACTTTGATAAATGGGAGTAATTTTAGAATAAAGTCTTCAAAGAGAAGGAAGTAAAAGTTCAAAGATTTATATCTGGAAAAGACCTTAGGAAACCGAGACACAGTTTAAGTAATTTTCTCAAGAACACGTATGTAGTGAATAGCAGAGTTAGCATTTAAACTCAGTCTTTCTTACTAAGCCCAGGGCTTTTTCCATTACCCTACACTCATTGTATTAAGGGCAGCTGGATGGCACAGTGGATAGAGTGCTGGACCCAACATCAGGAAGACTTATATTCCTGAATTAAAATAAATTCTTAGACACTTTAATAGATATACAACCTTGGGCAAATCACTTAAGCCTGTTTGCCTCAGTTTCTCCATTTGTAAAACGAACTTGAAAAAGAAATGGCAAACTACACCAGTATCTTTGTCTAGAAAACCTTGCCTCAGTTTCTCCATTCATAAAATGAACTTGAAAAAGAAATGGAAAACTACGCCAGTTTTTTGTCAAGAAAACATTGCCTCAGTTTCTCCATTTGTAAAATGAGCTTGAAAAAGAAATGGCAAACTACTCCAGTATCTTTGTCAAGAAAAACCCCCATGGGGTCATGAAGACTCAAATTACTGACTATCAACAACAAAGTGATGTTAAACTCAAATAGAAACAGCTGCTACTATATTGTAATAAGAATGCCAATGTTTCATAGATGATCTTCATTTTAAAATGTAATATTATACATATGTACATACAATTAAATTTTAATTTATTTTGTTAAATATTTCCCAATTATATTTTAATCTTGTTTTCTGGCCCTGGGAGTGTCATGGACCACATGCAGCCCAGAGGTGGCATGTTTGATGCCTCTGCCCTACATGGTCACTATCCAATATCATACTTGATTTTCCTATTTGATCAGTCTCCCAATAATTCAAAGGGAAAAATGACTTTCCAATAACTAAAAAGAAGAAGATATGTGAGAGGAAGAAAATTCCTTCTAGGAAGTGGACAGTGGCTTTTTTGCAACTGGGAGTCTTCTAATTGCTTAGATTTTTAGGGTCAATCCCCTAGAATGCTACAACTCTTTTCCCTCTGTTTTGAGAGGTAATCACTGAATGCTGAGAAATAGATGGACCCTTTGGCACCAGGAATCCCCCAAATTCCCAGAAGAATCTTCTTGGACCTGATTTTGGTGGTAACTGAAGAATCCCAGAGAACTAGACTCTTATGTTAAGTGCTTGTAGAGTTGTGAGGAAGATAAGGGAAAACTGGCATTACCAATTACAAAATCATTCAGGAAAATATAACTTCATTTCTGTGTGCTCATCCCAATGGTGCCTAGTACAGAATTCTGCACATGGTGGGAAAGTGACTGATTGATTAAGAGAAGTGATTGTCCAGATTGTTTCTAGAACTGTCCATTCTGGAGCAGTATCACCAAAGGTATACTGCCCAGAGTATTGGTTTGCCAGTCTATAAAAAAGAGCAAAATCATTTGGAGGTGCCTGACTCTTGGAGTCTCTGTAATTGTGTGTTGGATTCTCAAATGAGAGGCCAAATCATGCTAATGTGTTCAGATGGCATTTGAACAAGTCATTCAGGCCATCATGAGGAAGTAGCCATCTACCAGCTCAGATGGAAGGCAGACTTTCCCCCAAAAGTGACAGAACATTGGTGTGATCTGCCCCTTTTTATTTGTTTGAGATAAAGGATATTAGAAAGATTTTGTACAAAATACACCAAAAGAAATGAGTGGTATTTTTGTGTGCCAAAGAACAGCTTGTCCTATGGAGAATGTTTGTGGGGAGGAGGCCATGAGGCAATTCAAGTGATGAGGATGACTCTGACAGTAGTTTTTGTCTGTAACACTGAGAGGTTTAAAGCAGCTTGAAGAAAAAGGAACAGAGTCAGTGGTAGAGTGTAATCAGAGACAGCACAACACATTGCCTTGTGGGATTCAGATCATGTGTTTAAAGATGTTATATTGAAGAAAAAGGATTTATTAAGTCCCTACTATATGCCAGGCACTTTGCTAAGGGCTTAACCAATATTATTTAGTCCTAATAACCACCTTGGGAGGTAGGTGCTATTTTTATCTCATTTTTATGTTTGTGGAAACTGAGGCAGAGTGACTTGCCCAGAACCAAACTCTGAATCTGAAGCCACATTTGAACTCAGGTCATCCCGATTCTAGATCTAGAGTTCTATCTCTTAAACTCTCTTGCTGTTTTAAGAGCCGCTTTGCATGTAGGGCAGTGAAGAAAGCAGGCCCTTTTAGACTTATCAAACATTTATTACAAACCTTCTATTTGAAAAACAATATGTTTGGATGGTTGGAGATTTAAAGATTTATTTGACCTAATCTATTCACTGAGAAAGTTTCTATAGTTCAGTAAAACAGAAAAAAAAACCATGCAAATAGTTATAGCAAGTGACATGTATATAACATTTTAAGATTTGCAAAGAATTTCAGATATTCATTTTGGAAGAGTGAAGAGAATGATGGATTTATAACCAAAAAAACTTTAGTTATATTTATAACTCTGCTGTTCAGTCTATGTGTGTCCTTAAGAAATCAATCAATAAATCAGTCAATCCACATTTACTAAATATTTACTATGTGCCCAGACCTGTATTGAGTATTGAAAAAGACTCTCACCTTATGCCCCTCTCCCCTAAAAAAAAGCTTAAAAGTAATTTTTGCCTTCAAGGAGCTTATATTCTATTGGGAGATACGCTATGTATATAAATAGGTTGTATAAGATGTACACAGAGATAATAATTGGGTTTGGATCACCATAAACCTCCTATAGGAGGTGATATTTGACCTGATCTTGAAGCAAGTCAAGAATTCTAAAAGATAAAATTGATGAAGAACATTACATTCATGGGAGACATAGTTCAAAGGAATGGAGAAAGGAAATAAAGTGCCATGTACAAAGATAACCTTTTGTGTAATTAGAATTTTATACCCCAGGACTACGTTTCCCAGAATCTCGCTTTTGTCCTCACCTTAAATCATTATGTTTTGGAGATAAAGTTTCTGTAACCTCTCTCCCTCCTCTCTCCTCTGCTACTGTGGTTGGGAAAAACTGCTCTTTACTCAGGCTTTACTTTTACTTTTGTTTCCTCTACTTCAAGTATTATTAATAGATCTTATAAAATATAATAATTGGAGTTATTAGATATTAATTTGAATCTTACACTTTCTAGGGCCTCAGTTCCTCATTTAGAAAAGGGGAGGATGGATTTATGACCTTTAAGGTTTCTTCTATCTCCAACTCTCTGATACCATTATTTTACTAGACTGTCACAATGGCCTTGTGAAACAGATACTACACTTTAAATTATTGTCATTTTATTTATGGAGATATTGAGGCTTATGCAGGTGAAATGACTGATCCAGAGTCATAAAACTATTGAAAAATAAAGCCTGAATCTATATCTTTCTCTTTCAAAGTCTTACACATAACTTACTATACAGTGGACCTTGTAGATATTAACTAAAACTTGGTGGGCTTTGAATTGTAAATAATTAAAGAAAGATCCTGTAACACTGAGCTGTTGCTAAGAAATTTTTCATCTGGAGCAAGTTCCTTAAAATATTTCTAAGTCAAGCAGCATGAAAAGTACTCTAATTTTGAAGTGAAATAAGGGGACCAAGGCCTCAAGGAAACAAGATTTTTCTGGGGAAATTGCCCCTAAGGAAAAGAAGTGAGCCATCTAATAGCTTACTATTTTGCCAAATTATTTTTAATAATATGTACTTATGGGTGTTTATGGTTTCTTCATACTTGCCATCTGAGAAGTCTGATTTCTGGATGATTGAATTAAAATAGCAATCCTTAAAGCCAAACAAATGATTTGAGGAGTTAAGGAGAGCTAGAGTCAATGCTTTCCCCCAAACCCTCAAAGTATTATTTCAAAAATTTAGAGCTTGAAGACCATCTAATACAATTCATTTATTATCTAAAGGATATTATATAGAGAAAGACACTGGGGGCCCAGAGAGGGGAGGTGAATTTTTCAAGGTTATAGAAGAAGGTCATTTAACTCATTAAAATTAAAGCTGAGATGAATGGAATTCAAACTCAAAAACTCCTAGAAGCAAATTCTTCAGATGAATCCTTGTCTATGGCCTTTATTTCCATGGAAGGAAACAGAAACCAAGACAATGAGAGAGAAGGGACTAGAATTCAGGTCTCTACACTCTCAGTACATCATTACTTTAAGCCAGTTGTTGAAATCCATCTTTTTGAGGAATGACCAAGGCCAGGTCTTGGCCCCTGGTTTCATGATTCAGGAAAGGAGATAAGCAAGGAAAGCAGATGAACAAGAAAGAGGTCCCTCAATTCTTCTAGACACATCCTTTTGCCACCAACGTTACCCTCCCAAGAGACAGCTACAGAGCCTGCCCCAGCATGAGATAAAGTGAAGTAAAAGTAACTCTGTCCATCCCTATCTAACTTCCCTATGCTACTGCCCAAGAACATTGTCTTCAGCGTAGAGAAGACTGACCAACCAGACCTGGAATCTGGACTCTCTTCCCAAATATAGAATAGATACTGAAGCTTAGCTCCCACCAGTCATGGCTTCTACTCTCTCTTCACCTTTTCTGGGCTTCTTGATATGGAAATATAAAAGCAATGGAGTTGTTCTTGGTCTGTCTGTTGTAGATTCCTTTTCCCAGACATCCCCTTGAGCTCTCTTTATGCTAAAAGCAGAAAGGCAGGCAAATCCCTGATCTGTCTGAATTATAATTTCAGCATTCAAAGGTAGAGAAAGTAAGTAGGGGAATTGCTATTCTGAATATGATTCTGATGAATGTGATAGAAGTGGTTGCAGTAGTATGATTGATGAGGATTTTAAGAGAAAAGAAAATTCCATCTCAGAGTTTATGAAAGTTTATGGAGCATCTGGATGGCATAGTAGAAGAGAGTGCAGAGCCTGAAGTGAGGGAGACATGAGTTCAAATATGGCTTCAGACACTTTCTAGTTGTGAGGTCCTAGGCAAATCATTAACCTCTGTTTTCCTCGGTTTCCTCAACTATACAATGAGAAAAATAATAGCCCTTACCTCTCAGGGTTGCTGTGAGGATAAAATGAAATAAAAATTACAAAGCACTTAACAGCAGTATCTGACACATAGTGAGCAATCCCTAAAATAATAGTTGTGATTATGATGATAATAATGATGGTGATAGATAAGGAAAAGAGTGGAAGATATTAAACTGAAAAATATCTTGCACTTTGGAGAGCAGCATTTGAAGAGTGCAGATAGATGGGATTCTATGGCTTCAAATTTCAGAGGAAAAATCAATTGTAAAGAGATGGGAATCTTTTTTTAATTTTTTTGAGATAAAATTCTGATTCTACAAACCTAAGTGATTCTAATGAAGTAGAAAAGTTGACTTGAAGTGACTGAAGTAGGTTCAGAAGGAACTTCTTGATTAATTTCAACTTTTAAAAGACATAGATAGAAAAAGAAGTCAAAATAACTGAGGATGAATAAAAAAGAGGCATGATCCTTTAAAAAGGAGGTCAAGAGTGCTAGAAAAAAACAGGACTTAGAGCAAAAGCTGGCACTGATTGCTAAGGAAAACAAAAAGGTTGTTTTAAAAAGCTTGGTAGGAGTAAGAGGAAGATTGGGTACAGGATTATTTCTTCAGGTGGATGGTGTGATTGTAAAAGAAGGAACAAATGAATTCTAATTTTGTTCCCCCCTCCTCATCAAAGAGATTAATAATGGATGAGAAGGAAGAAGGAAAAGTGAGCTTCTGAAGAGAAAGTTGAAAATAGTGTTAGGTGAGGAGTAGTAAAAATATCTATCTGTGTTGGTGAGGTAGTTAGGTGGAATAGTAGATAGTGCTGGGCTTGGAGTCAGAAAAAAACAACAAAACATACAAGTTCAATTCTGACCCTGTACATTCAATATCTGTGTGATCCTGGGCAAATCAATCTCCATCTGCCTCACTTTTCACAATAGTAAAATGAAAATAATAATACTATCTCCCTCCTAGGGTTGTTCTGAGATAGATAATATTTGGACAGAAATGAACACATTGCTGGGCACATAAAAGATTCGAAATAAATGCTTGTCTGCTTTTCTTATTGAGTTATGAGTTTCCTCTAATTCTCCAAAAGACTGAAGTAGATATAAATATGGGTACTGAAAGAATCAGAGACCATGATCACTATCTATGTTGTCCAAAATAAGAAAATCATGAAGATTGGGAGAGATACACAGAATAGGCAATTGTCCCCATTTTCAATAAAGGAAAATGTATATCTTCTATATATTAAAGACTTGTGAACTTTGGGAAAAATTCTGGAATGTGCTTTTATTATCAATATATTAAATTTTAAAATTATTGGCAAAACTCTAGAATAGGTTTTTCTAGTTCTGTTCTATGAACATTTGGAAAGCAAAGCACATTCTGGCATAAAAGAAAAACAGTGAACAATTTTTTAGCCCTTTCTTTTTTAGATTTGTTTTTAAGGATCAATTCTAAAGATGAAGAATGTTGAGCTAGGCAATTGGGGTTACCTGACTTGCCCAGAGTCAGAGAGTGTCTGAGGCCAGATTTGAACCCACATCCTCCTGACTCCAGGCTTGGCTCTCTATCTAGCTGCCCCTCAATAAGCTTTTATTAATTATTTACTATGGGCTTTGTACAGCATTAAATATTGCAGATACAAAGAAAGACAAAATACAATCCTTGTTCTTCCAAGAGTGCATCATCTAATGGAGAAACAACTTGAAAACAACAGTGTACAAATGAGCTATAGATGGTATAAAATGAAAATAATACCAGGAAGGCACTACTAACATGGGAGATTGGGAATGGCTTCCTACAGAAGGTGAGCCTTTAACTGACACTTGAAGGAAAAAAGAGAAGCTAGGAGAAAGAGATAAAAGATGGTATTTCAATTTATACTTATTTTCATCATGCTCTTCTCCCTCCAAAGTGGAATAAGAACTATAATATGGAATGACAAAATTTTCCATAAGAAGTTATTTTTTGTTGCTTTTGGTGTGTTATAATGCTAATTATTTTGTTTTCCCCTACATTAAGTACTTGTGAGCCATTTTTCCTTTTAGTAGTGGTAATTTTCTTCTTTTGTTTTTTACTTATAGTGAGAATATTTTCTCATTAATATAGCTCATTTCCTCATTAATATAGCTGCTCTTTGGCTATTAGATGAGAATCTCATGACAATGAAGCGGCATGGAGGGAATGAATGCTGTTCTTGAAGTCAGGAAAATTAGAATTCAAATCCTGCCTTAGCTGATTATCAGCTGTGTAACTTTAGAGAAGTCACTTAATCTCTTTCATCTTCAACATTCTCATCTGTAAAGTAGGGAAAATAGCACCAGTATTATGAACTTGTTTTGAGGATCACACAAGATAAATTGTACAAAGTGCTTTGCAAACATTAAAGCAGTATGAATATGTTGGCTATTATTATTAGTTGATAATAATAATTGTTAATAGTTAAACTACATAGTCTGAAAACTCATTTTTTGTTCTCTCTAATTCATTTTTTCCAACACTCTACCACTATATCTAACAAAGACATTGCAGCAATCTATATAAACTTAAAGACCACTTTTAGTTTTTCTTTGCTTCATAGGCTGTTGTGTTTGAAGATTCATCACCAAATAGCCAGTGTACTTGTGATGGATTTTTCCATACATGGGTCAGTTGGTTCTCAGGAACTTCCCTCAGTCTGTTGGGAATTCCCTTGAAAACTTCTTAGCATGGTTAAACAAAAAGCCTGGAGCACTGGCATAATTTGGAAAAGTCAAGATCAATTCCATGCCACAGTGAGGCACTAGAGTAGGACTTTGTGGATATTTTTGAAAATTATTCAGCATCATGTTCTATGGCATTATTAGAAATGCAATTTTCAAAACCTGACACTGCTTAAAACTCTGCCACAGTTATATAGTGCCAAAAATCTGCTATCATAATTATATGTTGCCACTAAGTCAACAACCTTTCAGATTCTTTTTTTAATTTCTATGCCAGTCTTTAGCAACAGTGCTGAGTAATATCTTGGATCACTCTTATCTAAGGTGGTGTGAAGGTTAGAATGTTGGACTTACAATCAAAAGGACTTAAATAGTAAAAAAAAAACAAACACAAAACTTGATTTAGACACTCATTTTTATTGCTCATCCTTTGTTTTTAAAGAGGACCAATGATATCGTGGAGGTGATCTCTTGACTTCTCCATGAGCTGAGTATAAGGGAGACACAATTGTATAAAGTTATTGGCCTCATTCTCTTCCAGAATCAGCAACGTCCAGTGGCAAGGCATAAGTCAAGACAACTGACAATGGCTTGGGATACAGTAGATGACTTTGGTGTTTTTGACATCTGTCCATACTCTAGGGATTCCACAATGCCTGTTTTAGCTGCCTTTCTGTCCATTGGAATTAGTTGTTCACATCCACTCTACAATTAATTTAGTTCCTCATAAATTTGAGTAATTAGACCTTTGTCAGAGGTTTTTGTTCTAAAGATTTTTTCCCCAATTTGTTGCTTCCCTTCTAATTTTGGTTGCATTGGTTTTGTTTGTACAAAACCTTTTAAATTTAATGTAAGCAAAATTATTCATTTTACATTTTGTAATATTTTCTGTCTCTTACTTGGCCTTAAATTCTTTCCATTCTTATATATCTGACAGGTATACTATTGTCTGTTCACTTAATTTACTTACAGTTTCCTTCTTTATATTTAAGTCATTTACACATTCTGAATTTATCTCGGTGTAGTATGTGAGATGTTCATCTAAACCTACTCTCTCCCATACTGTTTCCCAATTTTCCCAGCAGTTTTTGTCAAATAGTGGGTTTTTGTAACCCGCCCTTTTTTTATACATGAAGAAATCAGAGCTCCTGGAAATTAAGTGATTCACTCAGGGTCTTACGGTGAATTTAGGGTTAGGCCATCCATTCTTTACATTATATGTAATTGAATTTCACAAGAAAATGAGTAGTTTCTTGAAATATATGTATATATAAAATACTCATTTTGTTATATATTATGTTGCATTACAAAGACAATATGTTATATCAATGTGTGGATGTTTATTGTATTATGTTTGTTACACATTATGAGATATAATATGCATTATATGAATACAATAATATATATTACTGTGTATTTCTAGTCTTTTCTATAACATAACTAATATTAAATTACATAGTTAGAAATAGCTTGTAAATATTATGGGGTCTATTGTTATTAAAAATAAATCTGAGTACAAATTTAAAAAAAAATTTTACAGAGAAGTTATTCTATTGGCCTATTTTAATCTTATTATATAGTCAGCTGTTTGGCAATAAGGAATAGAACTCTGAACTTCGAGTCAGAAAAACCTGAATTTTAATCCTATTACATATGATTACTAACAAATTACTTGACATCTCAGTGCTCAGTTCTTTATCTGCAAATTGAGATAATGATAATATGAATCTCCTAGAGCTGTTTCAAGGATATAACATGTGTAAAACACTTCATAAATCTTGAACCTCAATATAAAGGCTAGCTATTGTCAGGTGACCTATTGGACTTTACTAGGAACAAAACAAAACACTCAGTTTATTTTTGCTTGCCATATTTGGGGTATAATATTAAGGCTTTTGATTTTAACCTAATTTCTCACATTATTGAAAGACAGAAAACTTGTACCATGTGCACTGTTAAACTGTCGCTGTGTTTGCTTTCATGAGTTGTAGCTCTGCCATAATGATTATTCCAAACCCAAGTTCTGCTGTATGTCCTTTTAACAGAAAACATGTTTTGGAGGAGTAGTGTTGATGGGCCACATATTTCAAAAAAGAGAAAGCAAAAATCATTTTCTTCTTGGCAACCCAAGGATTCTCTCTCCCCCATCTGAACTTTTAACCTGCTTCCTTCAAGTCAGGTCTTTAATACAATGAAATCTGCAGCCTTATTTATTTATTTTATCCCTAAGTGGATATTGTTTTAAAAATGGCTGCTTTCTCTCTCTGATTTTAGGTCTATTTATTTACTGAATGAAGAACAGCCCCTCTTATTGTTACTTCCACACATTAATGTTTAATGCAGGAAACATGAAAAATATATCAAAGGTGTGACTTGAGATGAGACCTGAATAAAAGGCTTATCATCTGCTCAGCATGGGCACTAATGATTCCTTGGAGGCTTTTGCAAAGCAAGGGTGCTTGCTCGACAAGATTTTTAGCCCTGAGCTGAAAACCTTGGCTAAATGAGTACAGATTCTGTCCCTGTGGAGTTCAGATATTAGGCCAGTTTACAAGTCATCAGGAACTCATGTTCAGATTTGTTCAGAACAAAGGGTTATTAATGTCCAAAGCAAAAGTATTCAAATTTGCCTCATCCCATAATTTCCTTGTGTGGAGGTTTATTCCTTTGAAAAGCTACAGAAACAAAATTGAGAAAGTGATTATAAAATTATAATATTGTAAGGGATGTAAGGATGGGATTTGTGCAAGGGGGAGGGGACAAAAGGAGCCAGAGAAGGAGTGGCTGACAGTTGGTGACAGTTGGTGACAGTTGAGACCAGAAAGAATTCTGGAGATTCTTTGCTGGAGGGAGGAAAGGAGAAGGACTTCTGGCAGAGGACTGGAGAGAGAGGGAGGAGGTGGACATCCCAGCTCAGATCCAGTCCTGAGGGCTTCCTGAGGATCTTTCTTTGGACATTTAAACCCTGATTCCCTGGTCAAAGATTCCATCGCTTCTCACCCAGCAAGACTTCAACCATGGAGTTAGCTAAGTTTTTGTACTCCATTTTGGGAGCAATCTTTTACTCTCCTTCCCCCGTTACCCAACCTTGCTGAGAGACCCCCTTTCAGTCCAAACTTACAGTTATAGGAAAGAAAAGAAACAGAAAACTAGAAATAGATACAGAAGGAGAAGGGAAGGGAGAAGAAGCTTGGGAGTGGGAACCCCAAAGGTTCCCTCCTGAGTGACAGACTCCATGGGAATAGAGAAGAAGGCACCCCAAATCCCTCTGCCCTTCACTCCTTTCCCCAATCCCTGAATTGTGATTAATAAAAATCATTCATTAGTCAGATAGTGTTCCAGAGTGCCTGAGAGACAACAAGAGAGAGGGGAACCACAGCTTGGACTAGCTGTCTCCATCTTGGAGCCAGACCATCCTCTGTGAACTTGTCTGATCTCAGGGGAGGCTTGTGTGAACTCCACCCTCATTCAGAATCGGATTGGGGTACCACATACCTCATCTTATAGGGAAGCCTCGTCTCCAACTCCTGTGGGGCAGCAGGACCACCTGGGTCATCCAGTTTCAGGGTGACATCCCCTTGAAGTCTCCCAGTGTATAATCAGTGTGAGGGGAGAGCTAGAAGAGATTCTCAACTTCATAGATTCTTCCTCTCTCCCCCCTCTATCATAACAATTGGATACTGGCTTTGTATATTATTACAGGGAAATAGTATATTTTTACATATTTTCACTTGCCCTATACTAAAGAGGTCCTCTAAGTTTCACTATGTGCAGTGTGGGAATGACTCAATTTTTGAAGGCAAAATCAGGAGAAAACAAAGTCTAGAAGGTCCAATCAAACTGAAAAGGCTATGAAAATGACCACCACCTGCCTAACTTCTGCACCTCAGAATTAGGATAGCTGTTGAGGGGACCAAGGGGAACCTGGAAAGTTTTATCACCACATTCTTGTCAAAGGCATGATAAAGGAGGATCTTGTTAAATACCATTAAATCACAAAAAATGATCTTTGCAATTTTGATATAGTATGAAATGAGGAAATATATATAAAGTGTTTTGGAAACATTAGAGAGTTATGTAAATGTTGCCTGTCTTAATTACTATCATCATCTACGGAGTTATTATTAGTGGAAAATAGCCCTGGAACAAAATCAGTTTTAGGTCTGGGATGCTGTAGCAGTTCAGAGGACAATCTAATCCTCAGGGTAGTAATACAGAGGTGAGCCTGATGCAGGAATAAGATGCTCGTCCCTCAAAAACCCTCAGATTTCAAACCTTAAGAATTTGTGCAAGAGAGTAACTTCATTATAGAGGTAAGGCTAGTAGCAGATCCTTGATGTGTCAATGGTATACAGCTGTGCTCATTGTCACCAGAAACTTATTTGCTTCTCATCCCAAACCATCCTTGCATCCTCATTCAATATTGCCCCCTTTGGGTAAAGCTTCATATACTTCATCTTTTTTTAGCTTTGTTCTCTCTGGAGTGTTACTCTCATATAAAATAGAGACTAACAAACTATGGCTGCTTATTTTTGTATTTCCTGGGAGCTAAGAATGGTTTTTACATTTTAAAATACAACTTTATTTAAATATTTAAAAAAACCCTATTCTTAGCTCAGATGATACAAAACAAAGAATGGGACAGACATTTTTGGTCCCTGGTTTATGACCTCTAGTGTAGAGAATAAGGTATTAAACATGGAATCAGGCAGACCTTGATTAATATTCTATTTCACACACTGGGTAAGCCATTCAATTGTTCTATACTTCAGTGTCTCATCTGTAATCAAACTTGTCTCTAAGGTTCTATCCAGATTCAAATCCATGATCCTATGTGGTTTGAGTCAATAGGTGTCTGCCTTCTCTGAAGGAGAAACTTCACAGATGTATTCCTAAATTTATGAAATAATTCAGTATTTTCCTATCAGTGTGGAATTTGGGGGAATATAGGAAAGTTCATTTTCAATAACTTAGAATAGCATATTGCCACTAAAGCCTAAGGATTTCAAAACCTCACTCCACTCTAGGTGCTTTGAAGCTGATAGAAATGCTGAGGCATTAACAAAGTGTGTTTCCTTCTCCCTTACTTGGAATCGACAATGAACCCTTTTCTTTGTTTTCATTTGTTTTCCTTTGGCTCAGACTCATTTTTCATTCCATACAAAATGCAAAAATGTTCATTACATTTGCCTGTAATTTGAGGGGAAAATGTTGTTAATATTAAGCATTTCACCAGTACATATTCAGAGGCAATTGGCATGGCTCTGTTGATAACCTGTTGTGTGACCTTGAAAAGATTACTTAACCTTTTTCATGTCTCTGTAAATATAGGATAAAATCTCCCATTCACTAGGCAAGTGTAATGCATAATTAATTAGTATTGTCAGAGTGTATTCAGAGGTTCCCCTGCACTAAAAGCAAGAGAAATAGGCTGTGCCATCTCTGATCCAGATTGAAGGGCTACATTTCCTGGGTCCAAGAATGGGAATATAGAACTAAGAAATTAGTGCATGATTTATTGTAGTAAAGAGAATAGTATGTCTTAGCATTTGGGGGCATTTCAATTTTTTTATAACTTAATTAAGAAGTGAGTTCAGCATTCTCATCTTCAGAGGGATTTTCATGTCTGAGCCATTTTCACAGGGCAGGGCATAAAAGAAGATTTATGCTTTTATTTGCTTGTGATAACTCAAAAGTCTCCTAACTGATATAATTGCTATTGTTTTCAGTTATTGCAGTGATAACTCAATGGATTTACTCCTCCGGGACAAAGTTCCTTTTAACAAAGTTGTCAGGGCACTGTAAAGGTGGTGGCCTGAAGAGGAATCTATGGAATAAGGCATATATGCCCAAACCTGGGACTGGTTAAAAGGAGAATTACTTTCAGGGCAAGTTGGTTAACCTCTGTTTGCCTGACAAAAGCATCTACTGGCTTCACTGGAAAAGGAAATGGCAAACCACTCCAGTATCCTTGCCAAGAAAACCCCAGGAATAGCCATGGTCTGTGGGGTCATGAAGAGTCAAACATGACTGGACAACACACAATACATGCTCATCAAATGCTAGCGACCAAAGTAGTTTGTAAACTATAGAGGACTCTCTTTTAAGCTTGTTATTTTTTGTGTTCTCTGTATTTTATTGTAAAAAAAGAGAGGCAGTAAAGTTTAGAGCAGGGGCCGACAACCTTTTTAGCCATGAGAGCCATAAATGCCACATTTTTTAAAATGTAATTTCGTGAGAGCCGTACAGTGCTCACAGTGCCGCTCCTGTAACAGCACTGAAAAAAAAAATTGACTTTATGGCTCCTGCAGAAAGAGCCAGATGTGGCTTGAGAGACATACGTTGCCGACCCCTGGTTTAGAGAATAGACAACTGGCCTTGGAGTAAGGAAAAACCTGGGTTCAATGCCTAGGAAAAAAAATTTAAGACTATAAGTGGTGGAATTAGTATTGCCTACATTTGTAAAAGGAATTTCCTTTTTGGGCAGCCCTTATGGGCACAATCCAAAACAAAAACGAAATAAAACCAAGTTAAGGAAGAATTCCTTTTTCTCCCATCTAGTTAGAGTAATGAGAACACAAAGTGGGTGGGGGAATAAGAGACGTAATGAAGTATTAATAAATTGACAAAGTGTAAAACTCTGTCAACACCTTGTTATTCTTGACAAAGTGTTAAAAAAAGTTTCTCTTTGATGAAATGACACAGGCAGCTGATGTGACTATACTCCCTTTTTGAAATATAAATAAGTTTTCCTGATTAAATTTGAAGCCACAACTTCTGTGGTGGCATGAAGATTGGCCATACCTCTGATGGCTTTTAAAAAGCCATTTCTCTGGATATGCAATCAGTCTAGCCTATAACCAACATTTAGAGACTAACCTCATTTTTGAGAAGGAATTAATCCTCACATCTTGGGAGGAAATCAAGGGATTTCCTCTCTCTTCTTTCACATCACTGATCATGACATTTTGACCAGTGGAAGACATCCCATTCATCAGGATTCTCATTCATCTATTCCCTATTCAGACATGGATAGAGAGGGGCCAGTGACTCCAGGCAGTAAGCAGTTGTAAGAAATATCATGCATGTAACTGCAGAAAAGCTATAGAGAATATAACAATATAATCTACGATGATGATAATAATAATAATAATAATAAGCTTTTATAGAGCCCTCTACAGTTTACAGTGGTGAGGAATATCATGCTTAGAATCAGAGAGGAGAATTATCTGTAGATACAAAAAAGAATTAGCTGTGATCATTTGAGAGGGGAACTATAGAAAGGGTCCAACCAAAGGATTCCAGTTAAAAAATTCATCCAACATTAATTCTGTACAGTGGGAAGCTGTGTGAGGAGTCCATGAAGAAAATACATGTGGACATTGGAGGACTAGAGTCACGAATTGCCTTCTTCCCTACACGTTTGTCTCATTATATTCTAAGTCTATGCCCATTCTTTCTAGATTTCTGTGGTTTGGGTTTTTTTTTTTGTTTTTGTGAGAGTGTATCTAAGTTATATGGTGGAGGGATTTTTTAGCTACTGTTTCACTCTGTTAACTAGGTAAATATTTTTGTTTTAGCTAATTATATCTACTGGCTCACAATTAATGGAAAGAAATTATGAAGGCTCATAAGCCAAAGTAGTAGCAGCTGGTGCCCACAACATATCCTGAGAACTTGTGAATACTGTTTTATAATCCCTCAGACACAATCTGCAAACCTATGAGAACCTAAATGGAGAGGTAGGCACAAAAGCATAGGAAATAAATATTTCTTAAAGAGCAGTATATTGAGGGTTCAGATAGCAGACTCACAACTTCTTATAATCTCACGCAATTCTGAAACATCTTGGATTTTAATGGACTGAATGCTTGCCATCAGAACGTTTGATGGTCATAGAATCAGAGATTATTAGAACTTAAAGTTACTTTCCTGTCATCTAATCCAGTCCCTTCAAAAGGGATGATTGAAATGGCACCTATGAGCTATCTCAAGATCACATACCTAAACCCTGGTCAATGTGGGGAAACACTCCTGAAATCCAGAGAACTTTCTAATGATCATGTTGGTACCCAGACTTCTTTAAACTTTTTTTTTTCTCATTAGGAAGTAAGTATCATATCCCTAGGACACCCAGCCATATCTTATATACAAGTGCAGAACCTCAGAGGTCATGTGGTACAATCAATACTGAAACAACAGCAACAACAACAATAATAGTTCATATATACATATATATGTATATATGTTTATATAGAGTTGCAAAGCAATATACATATATTATTTCCCTGGATGCTTTGTGAAGAAACAGGTTCAGAAAAATGAACTAGCCTGACTAGGATCAGACTACTTGTAATAACCCAGACAGGATTCAAAAGTTCTTCCTGATTTAAAGGTTTTAAAAACTCATCTATATTGTACCTGACTAGAGATCAGCTTGCCTTTAAAGACCTACAGTAAGAGGAAACCCACAGATTTTTATGACAGCTCATTCCATTTTTGTATAACATTGGTTATTATCACAATTTTCTTTACATCAAGCCTAAATTTACTTTTTTTTTTTAAAATTTTGACCCATTGCTCTCATTTCTGCCCCTTATGGCAAAGTCAAAGGTGGTATCAAGTTCTCTGGCAATAAGGGACATTTATAGCCATTTCGTCCTGTTTTGATTCCTCTCTTATATATGACACATTTCCTTCCTTCCTTCCTTCTTTCCTTCCTTCCTTCCTTCCTTCCTTCCTTCCTTCCTTCCTTTTTAATTGATATCAATGATATCATTTGTTTTTACATCATCTATTCTTCCTGATTCATCTCTCTTCCCTTTTCAGTAAGAACCATCCTTTTAAACAAAGGATAGTGAACAAAAAATTCAGCAAAACCAACTCATACATCACCAGGTCTAATATATTCAATGTATCATTGTTGCAAAGTTCTTCTCATCTGCAAAGCACAGAGAAAGATGCACAGAATTCTTTAGAAAATGACCAAAGTGTAGGAAATTTTCAAATGGTCGATTTCAGCATATAAACGGGAATGAATATTCCATAGAGTTTAAAGGACACTCAAAATGCAAAAACAGATTGAGAACCTATGTTAGAGTGAAAAATAAATACATCCTATTTCCTAAGAAATCACCTGTTATCTCACTAGAACTATATCATTTCCTTTTTAGCAAATGAGGTATGAAGGTATTTTTTTCTCATTCAGACTACTATAATGGACACTGATAACTATCCTGTATCTCCAAGAGATGATGTAAAGAAATTACAGTATTTTAACGTACTCTTTATATGAATGTATATACAAGTTCTTTAAAATACCTCCAAGAAAAGGCATTGGTATGTCTAGAAACACACACACACATACATACACACACACACAAACACACTCAACAAAAACCCATAATCACAAAATAATGTGTTTTCCCATCCTCCCCCTCCCCCATTTTTTATTTACGTCCTGCAAGTATGCACATTTTAGAAGCATTGAATGACTCATTTTTCCACATGAGTGAATGCTCGGAGTACCTTGTAAATGACCTGGAATATTGCCAAACTTCTAAAATGAATGTAGCCCTGACATTCTACCGGAACAGCTTATAGCATTGTGCTTATAGGATAGAAATCTATTGAGTTGTACAAAGAAAGAGTGAGCTGCCAGGATGCCCTCTGGTACATTTCTGAAGAAAAGCCACCTAAAAGAAAAATGATTTTTTGGAAAATTGCTTCAAAAGAACAGTTAGGAAGAAGCAAAAAGGGCTATAGGTTGTTTCTCCATAAAATAAAACATTTTTCACCATCATTTTTTAAGCTTTGTTAAGCACAACTTTTTGTGTTAAGGCAAAAGTACTTATTAAACATTTGGTGATAACTGGAAATATGGGAAAGGTTAAAGTAAATTCTATTTTTTTTCACAATGTCTATTACTGAAGGTGATTCCGTCAAAATTCTACTTCATGCAGCCTGATCATGTAGGCACACATATCTGGCTCAGAAGGCGTTGGATATAAGGATTAAAAGAAAACTTACTATCACCAATCAGTAGAAGCCATAAAGGAACAGCTTTAGACTGCAGTGAATTATCAGAAAACACAAGGGCTTTTGTCCAGCAAAAAAACTTATAGTAGAGGATTTGGGGTCCACCCACAATTCAGTTCCTTTTAAATCAATTCTACAAATATTTATCAAATATGTATTCTGTGTAAGGCATGGTATGAAGTGTACAAATGACTGCTGCTTCTGCTATTTACTCTCTGGGTCAATGCCCATGTACTTAGGAATGAAACTTAAATTCTAGAACTGCATTCAGGGCATAATTGAATGATTGTTGTGTTTAAGAGTGTCTTTGATGGCAAGAGATATATTATTTTTGACACTTTCAAATCGTATTTTCATATTCCCTAAGCCTCAGTTCCCTCACCAAAATGTTGGAGAAAGACTTGATGGTCTCTAAGACTCCATCTGGCTCAAAATCTATCATCCCATATGATCCATTTTTTATTCATCTGTCACTTATAATTCTTTGCTTTTCAAAGACTTTTCAGAAATTTAAATGAAATTCAGAAATTAAAAGAATTTTCTAGTTATAACTCTAGTTATAACTTTCCTAAGTCATTAATTGGTAAAAGATATAACTAGGAAATTTGGTATCTGAAAAAGAAAAGAATTGAAATAGAAAGTAGAGGAAGTTTACTCAGGTATAACCATTGGGAAAATGAGCTAATATTTAAGTAGAACTTTGAGGCTGCAATGTATTTTATATGTTATCTCATTTGATCCCCACAATGGTGCAATGGGTCAGATACTATTATTATCATCATATTAAGATTATAGATGAAAAAACTGATGTGGAAGTAAAATGAATTCCCTAAGGTCACATAAAGAGTAAATATCTAAGGCAAGGTTCATATTCGAGTCTTCCTGTCTCCAAGTCTGGTACTCTGTTCCCTATAACACCAAGGTTCCTCTAGATTAGAAGAATTATTGTTCGCTCCTTTCCTTTTCTGCACTGCAGCTGCAGCCATGATTATGCTCAGGCTTCAGAAGCGGCTTGCCTCTAGTGTCCTTTGATGTAGAAAGAAGAAGGTATGGCTCCATCCCAAGGAGACCACTGAAATTATCAACGCTAATTCCTGTTGGCAAATACGGAAAATGGTTAAAGATGGGCTTACCATATGGAAACCTGTCACTGTCCACTCTCCTGCCCAATGCTGAAAAAATGCTCTGCCTCAATGGAAGGGGAGGCACATGTAAGAGGAAGGGTGCTGCCAATACTCGTATGCCTGAGAAGGTGACCTGGATGAGAAGAATGAGGATTCTGAGCTGCCTACTCTGAAGATATTGTGGATTCAAGAAGACTGACCAACATGCACCACAGCTGTATTTGAAGGTGAAGGGAAATGTGTTCAAGAGTAAGCAGATCCTCATGGTGTACATTCCTATACTGAAGGCAGACAAGGTCTAGAAGAAGCTCCTGGCTGACTAGGCTGAAGCTCGCCAATCCAAGACTAAGGAAGCAAGAAAGTGCCAGGAATAGCATCTACAAGCCAAGAAAGAAGAGATCATCAAGACTGTTCAAGTAGGAGGAGAGCAAGAAATGATTCTCCCATATCCCCTCTGATATAGTACCCTTCTATTTGGCTCATAGAACTAAACTTGGGAAGTATATCAGCACTAAAAAAAGAAAAAAGAAAAGAAAAGAAAAAAGAATTATTAACTAGGATACTGTATGATTTTTATGTTGTTGGAGAATTGGATCCTTCTGGGGAACTTGGGTGTTATGATATAATCAATAAGAGAAGAAGTATGACCTTGGATAAGTCAGCTGGTATCCTTTTAAATTTAAGCACCCTGCAACAAAATTTTATTTGCATTCCTTTGTTAAAATATGTCTTGGGAATAAATAATCTAATATTTTAAATATTCATAGTTGAAGCAAAACAAAGAGCTTTTTTCTTCTGCCTTTTAGTATGTATATCAGGAACATCAGCTCCTTGTGTGCCTTAGGTTGTATAATCAGAAATTCACTTGGCGTATCCAACCCCAATCAGAACTTGGACCACTTGTGATGGAAGCCAGGCAGGGCAGACAGGTAGACCAAGGACAGTGGCATTTGAGGTAAGTAACCTGATTGACTTTCATAGAAGACAGTGACTGGAAATGCCTTTGTGAGATCTTTGTGAGGAAATGAAAGGAAGCAGAGAGAAAAGCCTATACTATGTTTTATCTGTTGGAAGCTAAAATTTCCCTATGAAAAGCATAAAAAATCAAATATCCATCCTGGTATTTGATCTTCATGCTGTGTATGTAGAAACAGTCTGATGATTAACTGAGTTTTTCACCTTTCATTTTGGAACATAGCAAAGCTTGAATAAAAGGGAAGATGGATCAACTAAATGAAAAATATTATGATAAAAATATAGAGACTAACATTGCTGTAAACATATTAGAGAAAGTGTAGTTTATAAAGAGAAACAAATCTCCAAAGAGCCATATAGAATTCATCCTGAAAATTCTGGTTTCATCATTTTTCCAAAATCACATGTTCAATTCAATCTAGCATGAATCCCTCTCTGCCATCTAACTCCCTAAATTGCCTTGATATCTGAATCCTGATTGGCTAACTATTTTTTCTCATGCTTACTTTATTTCAAGATAGAAGAAATACTTTAGCGATAGACAAACTGGAGTATAACTTCAAGCATTGTATAGAATATACAGTATATGCCTAAAGTTTTAGGGTAGTTTTAAGCCTCAATAGCTTACAATTGCACTCAGACTTTGGATGTTCAATATGGCTACCGACTTTCTAGTCTCCTAGAGCTGGTTTGTCTCAAAAGATACCTTCTTAATAATTTTCTTGCTTTTGACATTCATCTTTACCTTTATAAATGTCTTCCCCTCATCACTTGTGATATACATAAGACAAGTAGTTAAATACATGAAATATATTGATAAAAAAGTGGAGACTTCCCTTATTTTGACTATTTTATTCTATTTTAATCACAAATTAGTTCATTAACATGCTTCAGTGTTAAGAAAGAAATTAAATAATTTAGTTCTCACTTTAGTTAGTCAACAAGCAGTTATTAAGCTTTTAAAACATGTCAGGCACTGGGTTAATTGCTAAGAATATTGCACAAAAAAGAATATATGCACATAATGTATGTATGTAGAAGACGAAAGTTTTTTTTCCTTAAGGAACTTACATGCTAACTAGGAACGTAATACATAAAAGAAGCTGAAAAATAGAAGAAGAAGGGGAAGGTAGGCTGTATGCAGCATAGGGCATCTTAGAGAAAGTCCTATGTATGAGATATATGAGATGTTCAGAGAAAATTAGTACTGATGATGTGAGAGTTTGCTGAGCTCTTTTCAGGGCTACTTCCTTTATTTTAGTGCCCATTTTTCACCAAGTTCTCAGTTGTGGTTCCAAGAAGCTATAGCATGTGGTGCAGTCACACCCTGATCAAACATCTTGGGAAGAGGGTAACTGATAGGCCTAAATACATAGGTGAGTTGGGGGAGTGCTTAGCCTATGTGTGTAAAGAACTTCCACAGTGGAAGGCAAGGATGAGAATAATTTGTTCCAACAGCCATGAAAGTGTCAGAATCAGGCACTATGGTGCATTTAGAGCTTAGTTAGACATAAAAGAAGCCAAGGTCATCTATTGCATTCTGGGTCATCATCAATTGTCTTGACTTTTGTCTTGTCACTGGACTTTATGAATCTAGAAAGGAGTGAGAAGTTGAGGACTTTGAGTAATTCTGTATCATTTAAATTTAATTCATGTGCAAATTAAAAGACATCATCCAGGGTTGTCATTCTGGTCCTCTTTCAGTAAGAAGGACAACAACTAATAAAAAAAAATTAGTCATGTGGATGTGTGTCATCAGTGGAGCCTAAAGAAAGACAAAGATATATTTGGAAGGGTTCTCCTTAAACTGGAGAGTGTGGTATGAACTAGTCAATTAGAAGCTAAAGGTGAGTGATGGAGTGAAAGAAGGAAAAGGAGGTGTTTCTTATAATATGAAAAGTAGTTTAGAGCTAGTGAGCTTCAGTAGTGAAAAGGTTTCTCTGGCACAGGAGACCAAGTTCTGTGGAAATGTGTCAGCAGTGTAGTCTTGAGATCCTTTTAATATCATTTGGCTTTCCATAAAATCTATTATGCAATTAAAAATCAGCTGAAATCTAAATTTTCCTTCATATTTTGTGTGTGTGCTGCTAGAGACACTGAAGAAAATAAAAACAAGCCCTTCAACATGTTGAGTCAATTTTCAATTACTTGTACTACTTAGTGAAAAAGTAAGGAAACTGTAGAAATAAAACTGAACCCCTCCTCTGCTATCTGAAAACATATCTGACTACTAACATGCAAAGTTCCATACTTATAAAGGGTAAATAATGAGGATACCTAGTGCATATGTCTAGAACAAATCCTACCAAAGACTTACATTTTGATTTCTCTTTTCATGTTATGATTACCATTATGAATAGCAGTTTGAAAATTGAGAATCCAAGTAGGAAAGGGGGTGAAAAGGTCAGTCCCACCTCTCAGTACCCTGAGAATCCCAAGAGCTATAAGGAAGATAGGTGTTAGGGCAGCACTTAGTTCAGATACCAAGAAAACCGATTGTGATTGACCTTCGTGGGTTCTTATTCTATAGGTAAGTATTTTGTAATATAACCATATTTATGGTTCCATTTCCTTCAAGTTTTAATTGGAGAGAAATGTTAGCATCCCTTCTTTTCCCTCCCTCTCATCTCATTGCTCTGAGAACTGGAGAACAACAAATATCACTGTTTGCAAAATTACCTCAATCAAATATAGTGAGGTTTTACACCTGTGAAAAATTTAATCAAAGTATATGGGGAAATTAAAAATACTCAAGAGAATGGACAAACAATAAAGAAATCAATAATTCCCCCTCATCTTAGAAACAATCTAGAAGATAGACTTGTGTGATTCTAGCCCCTATTAGTGTATGGAATAGGCTATGTCAAGGGCAGCAATGTTATTAAGAAAGTGCAGGCAGAAAATGGTTAGGGAGGTAGGAAATAAAAAAAAAAAGAAAGCACCCATTTATTTATCATGGGCTTGCAAGATGTAGGTTGATTTTCTCATATTTCAGTTAACTTATAGAAAATTATTGTCTCAGTCTTGAAACCTTGCCATTAAAATATATCCTTGGAGAATTTAATGACTAGTCACACCTTTATTCATTGAACAAAATATTGATAGAACACTTAAAATACACTATTTTCCTTAAAAAAAAACCATTAAGAAACCATTTACCTTTCCATGCCATTCTGATAAAGAGAAAGGACCACAATAAGAAGTATTATTCCCCTGAGACTGCTGGTTAATATAGGTTTTGAGTGTCAGTGATGGCAATGGCCAAGATCGAAAATCATTGACAACAGAGCACTGGCAGTTGTGTAATTTTGTGCAAAACACATAAATCGTACCATAGTAAAAATGGACTTAATCACTCCAGAAATGAGAAAGTCTACTGTGTAGATGGCCATGGCGTTGATGTCTGTGGACCCGGTGTTAGAGGTCATAGACCAAATTCCCATTGTATATTAGTTTAAACATCAGTCATCCCTACTATGGAGAAATGCCAAGTGATGGGGACCTCTTAATTGACTCAGAGAGCAGCAGGGATCAGACTGGGAGAGGCTACCCAATTTCATCTATCGAGCTCTCTTCCCATCCAACCTGGTCCTACAATATCCATTTCTAGGAGCTCTCCAGAGATGATCCTGACACTTATTATTCCTCCTTGGTGACAAATGCTTCTAGCTTCATTTTATCCATTTATACTGTTTACAGAAGAAGTGGTCAATATACGGAGTCTATAACGAACAGTAAAATCAGTGAAGAGGTCCTTTTAACAAAATGGGAGGAAAACCCTATTAACTCCTCTTGACTGAATGGACAATAAGCAAGTGTCACATCTGGCCTATTATTCAGTCATCTCCCAGTCAGGGTTCTTAAGTGATTCTACAGTGCCATGAAATGCATGCAGAGAGGATTCCTTTTCACTGTGTTGTGGCCTCTCGTCTTGAACTGACATTACACAGAGCTCATCACTGTCACTGTCACAGTGGGAGCTGCTGATTTTGGGTGAAACCTCTTTCATATGTATGTCAGATTCTCTAACCGGCTCGACAAGTTCAGAATTCAGACTTGCTCATGTTGAAGGAAGTATATTTTTCATTGCCAGAAGGACGATGATTTTTGCAAGATTTGCTATTAAACTCTACCTTGGGTTTAACAATCAATGGCCTTCTGAGGTAGGGCAAAGTTAGTAGCTGCACTTTATAGAACAAGAAAAAAAATCTGTGATGGCTTATGATCTTTTAATAGCATGAATCCATGGCTCCTTTAACTCTGACCTGTAGCTTCAACCTAAATATTTGCATTCATTATTTCATTTGGCAAACAAATTAAATGTATACTATATGTAGAATTCTATGCTTTTCTCCCTTCCCTTACTTACATCTTTTAAAATTATTTATTAATATCCTTTGGTTTTTATATGTCTTACATTGGCCATTATGCTCTTTCTCTTCCTCTGAAGGACCCATCTATTGTATTGCTAAAAAAGAAAAGTTTTAGCAAAGCTAACTGACATATCAACCTAGTTTGACATAAAATGCAATGGTCCACACTGATAATTCACCATCCTTTCAAATAAGAGATTAAGAAAAAGTTGTATTCTCATATTTCTTCAATGAAAACAATAGTTATTATCATTTCACAGCATTCAGATAGTCTATTCTGTCTTTTCAGTTGACAAAAGTATAGCCATTGTTAACACTGTTTTCCTGTTTCAAATTACTTCACTTTGCCTCAACTCATTTACCTTCCCATGTTTCTCTGTAGTCATCATATTCTTTGCTCTTATAGCACAGTAATATTCCATTGTATACATATTCATGACATCTCATTTTTTAAAAATGCATTCGTGTATATGGACCTTTATTTTTTTCCTCTACCTTCTTGGATGTTTATGGCTAACATTGGGATTTCTGGACTAAAGAACATAGGCATTTTAGTCATTTTCCTAGTATAACACTTTTCCTGTCTTCATTATTTAATTGCTTTATGTGAAAAGAGCTTTATAGGGACAGCTTTGGCATAATTCTTTATTGTTTCCCAGAACAGTCAAATTAATCAATGCCTAGCTCTACTGTGTATTGGTATACCCATCTTGCTACAATTGTCTCAACACTGTCTATTTCCATTATTTGTTATCTTTTTTCACACTTTTATTGTATCTTAAAATGATAGAATATTAGAGCTTGAAGGAATGTTAGAGTGAATTTACTTTAATCGTCTTATTTTATAGGTGAATAAGACTGAAATTATTTTCTCAAGATCACACAGCAACTCAATAGCAGAACTGAGACAATGTTTTGTCACTATTAGTGTGACATGGGACTAGTCACTTCTTTTTGGTTCAGAATTACCTCACATATAAAATGGGAGGATTGGAAAATTAAATACAATTATCCCTTCTACAGCATAACTTTCCCCATCATGGTTTCAATATGGTGGGAGTTGGCATGGGAAATTAAATGATAATAATTGAGGAGTTTTGTAGAAGGTGCTGATGACACATCAGGACCAGCAGACAACATGGAAGAAGTTTAGAAATTCACAAATGCATACTTACCCCCATATTTACAACAAGTTAATATAAATATTCCACAAAAGAAAAAGAAAAAACTCAAACTTCTTATCTGGTACAGAGGGCTAAAATATTTAAGTGATCATGGATTTTCTAGATCATGGGATCACCAAGTCCCTAATTCACATGATGTATAAAGGATAACCATATTTATTAAATATAATGACTAATATAATGACTAAAGTTGGACACAAAGAAGAGATGAGAAAATGCACCTTCCTCACCCTTTTCAGAGGAGGGACACTGGGTATTGTGAGGTTTTTCTGATACATCAATTTCACTGAATTCCTTCCCTATTCTTCCTCTATTTTCTTTTTTTTTCTTCAAAGTATGTCTCATTTGGTGAGAGAAGAAGTATATATTTGGAAATCAAGGCATTTAAATATGAAAGATATTAATAACTTTCTATAAGGAGAAAACTGAACTAACTGGAAAAAGAGCAAAAAAGAAAAGAAAGGAAGAAAGAAACCTGACCATAGAAATTGATTTTAAGGAAGAGCAAGATCATAGAAGGCATGAGATTTAAATCTTAGATTATTTCACTCTTACTATGATAATTTCTCACCCATACTATCCCAATCTTATATCTTACATGCAGTGCTATTCTGGTAAATGTTTAACAATTAATTATTAAAAACACACATGTACCAACTGCTTTTAATTTTAAACTGGGAGATAAAAGAGTCAAAATATCAGGATAAAGGCAGGGCCTTACTTGAGCTCTCCCAAATTCCCTTCTAAACAAATTTAAAATAACACATAAAACTGCATTTTAGGGCAAGAGAACCAGGAAAAGATCAGGGTGGAAAAATTTTCACACCCAAGACAACTTGGAAGGTGCACAGGAAAGATCTGTCTCCCTGGGGCAGTGGTTTGACCTCGGTAGTAGAAGCAGCACAGGCTATGCTAGTGACGGCAAACCTTTTGGAGATTGGGTGCTGTGTCCCAGCTTCCATCGAATGCCAAGCAAGCCCCTTCCCTGCTTCCCCACATAGGGGAATGAGAAAGTGCTTCCCTTGGGCTGCTAGGCACAGGGATGCATGAAGTAAAAAAATGTAATCAGGCATAGTGGAGAAGGGGAAAGGAGCAGTCCCTTCCACTGGTGGGGGTGTGCTCTGAATGCCTTCTGTGGCACACATGCCACAGGTTCACCATCACAGGGCTATGGCCTAGCAGATTGTAGCAACAGTAACACTTGTGATGGTGGTGAATTCAGGAACTATCAGATTGTAAAGGAGTCGGACAACTGGTAAGAGGAGATTAAAGGGGACCCTTTTCTGACACTAGGCACAGAATCCTGTTGCATTATCCATAACCAATTTGAGGTCTCAGTGCCATGGCTAGAAAAACCAGCACATCAGTGCTTGCAGCCCTAGAGGAATAGGGGCCCTTGTAATAGTTACAGTGGAGGAGTGCTTTTTGTTTCTCACAGATCAGAGCACAGGTCAGGGGACCACTCCTCTTCTCAGATCATACCACTTGGAATAAGTGAAAATTTACAGACCACCAAAATTAACTCTAAAAAAAAGAAGCATGAAAAATCCAAAATATGACATTGCTTGCAGGAGCAATGCCCAATTTTAGCATAAAGTTATGTCAAGATAAAGGTTTAAAAAAATGACTATATGAAATTATTATGGTGACAGGGAAGATTAAGACACAAATTCAGAAGAGCTTAGTACAAAGATTCAAAGAAAAATATGAATTGGTCAAAATCCCAAAAAACCCCAAACAAAAAAACAGAAAAGGATATACATTTTTCTCACTAGAACCTGGCGCCTACACAAAAATTGATCAAGATCATAATGCAATAAAATTATATCTAATAAAGGGTCATGGAAACAGATTCTAAAAATTAATTGGGAACATATAATCCTCAAGACTGCCAAATATCAAATCATAGAATCAATCAATAATTTCATTAAACACTGACAACAATGAGGAAACATACCAAAATTTATGAGATGTAGCCAAAGTAGTAATTAGTGGAAAATTTATAACTCTGAATGCTTCTTTCAGTAAAATAAGAAAAGAGAAGATCGATGAACTAGGCATGTAAGTAAAAGTATTGGGAAAAAAATCAATTAAAAATCCCTAATTAAACAGACCTGGAAACCTTGATAATCAAAGAAGAGAATAATAAAAATTGAAAGTAAGAAAAATCACTGAACTAATAAATAAAAATACGATCTAGTTTTATGGGGAAAATTAATAAAGATAAACCACTGGTTAATTTAATTAAAAAAAAACCAAATTACCAGTATCAAAAATTTTAAAAGGTATAATTCACTCCAATGAAGAGGAGATTAAAACAATTATTAGGGAGCTATTTTGCCCAATTATATCACAGTAAAATTGATAATATAAGTCAAATGGATGAATATTTACCAAAATATAAATTGCCCAGGTTATTAGAGGAAATAGAATACTTACATGATCCCATCTTAGAAAAAGAATTTAAACAAGCCATTTATGAACTCCCTAAGAAAAAGTCCCCAGGACCGGATTGATACTGAAGTGAATGCTCCCAAACATTTAAAGAACAATTAATTCTAATATCATATTAATGATTGGGAAAAAGAGGCAAAGAAGACCTATCACATTTCTTTTACAGAACAAATGTGGTGCTAATACCTAAACCAAGAAGGGCAAAAGTAGAGAAAGAAAGTTATAGACTAATTTCCCTAATGAATGAATAAAATGTTAGCAAGGAGATTATAGCAATATATCACAAAGATCATATAATATGACTTAGTAGGATTTACAGCAGGAATGCAAGACTCCAATATTAGGAAAACAATTAGCGTAATTAAACATATTAATAAGAAAAAGCACAAGAATCATGATTATCTCAACAGATACAGAAAAGGTTTTTTTAAAAAAAAATAAAACACTCATTCCTATTAAGAACACTAGGAATGGGGGCAGCTGAGTAGCTCAATGGATTGAGAGCCAGGCCTAAAGATGGGAGATCCTAGGTTTAAATCTGGCCTCAGACACTTCCCAGCTGTGTGACCCTGGGCAAGTCACTTAACCTGCATTGTCTAGCCCTTACCACTCTTTTGCCTTGGAACCAATAAACAATATTGATTCTAAGATGAAAGGTAAGGTTTTGTTGTTTTTTTTTTTTAAACACTAGGAATCATAGGAATAAATGGAGCATTCCTTAAAAAGAACAAACAGTATCCACTTAATACCATCAGCATCTTGATTGGTGGAGAAGCTAGTAACCTTCCCAATAAGATCAGGAGTGAAAGAAGAAGGAAGAGTGCCTATTATCACCATTTTAATTCAATAGTGTTCTAACAATGCTAATAGAAATAAAAGAAAAAGAAATTAAAGGAATTAGAACGGGCAATGAGGAAACTAAACCATCACTCCTTGCAGATATGATGATACTTGGAAAATCTTAGAATATAAACTAAAAAAAAACTAGTTGAAATAATTAACAGCTTTAGCAAGGTTGCAGGAAATAAAATAAATGTACATAAATCATCAAAATTTCTAAATGTTGGACAGCTGGGTAGCTCAGTGGATTGAGAGTCAGGCCTAGAGATGGGAGGTCCTAGGTTCAAATCTGGCCTCAGGCACTTCCCAGCTGTGTGACCCTGGGCAAGTCACTTGACCCCCATTGCCTACCCTTACTGCTCTTCCACCTAGGAGCCAATACACAGAAGTTAAGGGTTTAAAAAAATAAAAAAAAATGTCTACATGTTATCAACAAGCCCAGCATCAAGAGAAAGAAAGAGAAATTCCATTTAAAATAATTGTAACCAATATAAAATACTTTGGAGTCTATGTGGCAATACATACCCAGGAACTCTATAAATTCAATTATGAAACACTTCAAACAAATAAATTCAGGTCTAAATATTTAGAGAAATATTAGTTGCTCTTGGGTAGACTGAGTAAATATAATTAAGATGGCAATTCTACATAAATTACTTTAGTTATTCAGTGTTATGCCAATTAAACTACCAACAAATATTTCATAGAGCTACCAAAATAATAATAATATTGATGTGGGAGAACAAAACGTCAAGAGTGCCAAGGAACCAAGGGAAAAAATATGAAAGAAGGTGAACTAGCAATATCAGAATTCAAATTATATTACAAAGTAGTAATCAAGATAACCATCTGATTTGATTGTTGGCTAAGAAATAAAGTCATGGATCAGTGTTCTAGATTACGTACATAATACATAGTACTATGTGACCATAGTTATCTAGTGTTTGATAAATGCAAAGATCTAAGCTTTTTGGACAAGAACTTACTACTTTACAAAAATTAGTAGGAAAAATGGAAAGCAGTTTGGCAGAAACTAGGTATAGACCAACAGCTCGCACAATACACCAAGATAACATCAAAATAAGAACATGAATTAGACAAAACTGTTGAAATCATAAGTGAATCAGAATAGCATGGAAAAGTATACAGGTCAGATCTATGGATAACAAAGAATTTATTACTAAACAATAGAGGGCTTTTGGGAACTTAAGACAATTTTGATTATATTAAATTAAAAAAAGGTTTCGGTAGAAACAAAACCAGTAAGTCAAGATTAGAAGAAAGTCAATTTACAAAAAATACAAGTCATTCCCCAATTGATAAATGGTCAAAGGTTATGAAAAGTCAATTTCAGAAGAAGAAATCAAAGTTATTGTCATATGAAAAAAGTTCTCTAAATCACTAGTGATAAATTAAATATTTGGCATCTGGCAAATAAATCAGTTCACAACTCCAACAACAGTGGATTAGTGTTCCAATTTTTCCATGACCTCTCTAGTATCTGTCATTTTTCTTTTCTGTCAGGTTAGCCAAACTAATACGAGTGAGGTGGTACCTCAGAATTATTTTAATTTACATTTCTCTCATTATAAATAATTTTGAGTATTTTTATGTGACTATTAATTACTATTTATTGTAAAATTCTTTTTTCAAAGATCTGATAGATGATTTTTTTCATGTTCCTCTAATTTGCTTATATCATCCTTTAATTTCTAAATCATGTACCCATTTTGACCTTAACTGGAAATATGATATAACATGTTAATCTATGTCTAGTTTCTGCTAGATCACTTTCCAGTTTTCCCAGTTTTAGTTGTTGTTTAGTGATTTTTATTTATGGTTGACTCTATGATCCCATTTGGAATTTACTTGGCAAAGATATTGGCATGGTTTCTTAATTTACTTCTCCAAATCATTTTATACATAAGGACTCTGAAGCAAATAGAGTTAAGTAAATTTTCCAGTCACATAGCCAATACCTGAAACTGGATTTGAACTCAGATCTTGACTCCAGATATACCACTTTATCCATTATGTCATCTAGTTGCCCCACCACTCCCCATTTTCTCAATCATTTTATCAAATAGTGAGTTCTTGGACCAAAAGTTTGGATTTTTGAATATATTGAGCACTAGTCTATTGTGATCATTTACTTCTGTATTGTGTACCTAATGTGTACCATTAACTATTATAAAAGTATACCATAACTATTCTAATTTTTATTCTATTTTTTATCTAGAACTATATTGTTTTTGATCATTGTCACTTTATAGTAGAGTTTAAAAACTCATATTGGCATACCACCTGCCTTCTCTATTTTTGCATTCATTATAGTGATAGTTTTGAACTTTTGTTCTTCAAGATAATTTGGTTACTATTTTCCTAGCTATGAATTTCTTTTTTTCAACAACATGCTTCTAAATGTTTCTCCAGGTTTAGTCTTCATTTGTGGACACAATTGCCTGTTTGTATGAATTTCATACTTCTCTCTAGCTTCTTGATGAGAATCAGTTGAGCGTGTTCAATTAGATTTCCCAAAATGTGTTTGTTGGTCTATTTTTTTTTCCTGGTACATAGTATTAATGATGTTGAGTTATAGATTGATAAGAGAGGAATGATTTGAAGCTATACACACTACTTACAAAAACAATCTTAATATGGTAGTTTGGAATCTTTTTTTCCCTTCCAACTTCACAATTTTTTTAAAAATATAAAAAAGTATATAAAGTATATAAAATATATAAAAGTATATAAAGAGAAGGGAATGTTCATATTTTCCTCAGCCTTCCATACTATTAATTCGATAGTATTCATATAAATCGTTTAATATTACCTCCTTAATTTAATTATTTTCTATTTTTGATATTTCCCAAAAAATCTCTAGGGAAGGACATTTTTGGAGGGACTAAGAGGGATTCCTGGATGGCATAGGAAACTCTCAGTGTAAAAAATACCTATCTCCTAATGCATATTTGTAATACATATGTCTTAGTTACCTTGGGGCACTGAAAGTTTATGTGATTTATATGATCATACAGTTAGTTTGTGTAAATACTTGGAGCCATCTTCCTAACTCCAAAGCTGATTCTGATCTGCTAATCACAAAGGCAGCCATACTGAAATCTGAAGGCATTAGAGAGAATAAGTCCTTAACTTCATAAAAATAAGGCTGTTTTTGATCAAACTCTCAAAATTAATAAGTTTATTGTTATTATTTTTTGATAATGATAATAGCTGCTATTTATATTGAATAAATTTTAAAGTTTGCAAAACATTTATATATGTGTATATATATGCATAGATATATATATACATATATATATATATAATATCTCATTTGTTCTCACAAAAAACCTGGCAAATAAATGCTATTATTATCTCCATTTTAGAAATGAGGAAGTTGAGGCAAACAGAGAAGTTAAGTGATTTGCCTGTGGCAATGATGGCAAACCTTTTAAAAGGAGTGCTGAGCCCTGCTTCCACCCCAACCCCAGACTTAGTGTTGTGCCCACTCCCACCAGAGACTAAGTCCCACACCACGTCCTCCCACTGGGTTCTAGACACACTCTGCCCCACCTTTATCCCACACAAGGGAAGGAGAGTTACCATTGGGGTGCTATGCAGAGGGGTGGATGATGTGAAAAAATGTTGTCAGGCATGGTGGAAAGAGGGGAGGGAGCAACTCTGCCAGAATCCCTCTGCCTTTCTAGTAACACACTCTGGCAAGGGGAGGGTGACTGCATGCCATCTTTGGCACTTGTGCCATAGCTTCACCATCACTGGCCTAGGTTTGCGTAGTTGGTGAGTATCTGAGGTTATATTCAACTTTATTTGCCTGACTCCAAATCCACTCTTGTGCCTACTGGACCATTTATCTAAAGAAACCCTGATGGATTTTGCCAATACAATGCAGAAATTTCTTCAACAGTTTATTTGAATGACAAAAATTAGACTTTTTTGCATTTTATTCTTCAGAAGTAAATAAATTTTACTAAGATTATCAATGAATTAGATTTAATGACTATATTTGTAGCAATAAAGAGTACCCAGCTGGTGAATACTAGCAATTTGCAAAACATTAAAAAATATATCTATACACACACACACATACATATATATGAAAGGCTTACAAAGGTTTACTTCAGAGAAAGAGAGCATAACTCGCCTCTACACCAAAACCATATAAAAAATTATTAGAGAATTAGAGAGATCTTTTTATATAATAAAATGGACAATCACAAAGCATTTATATATTACATGCTACTCTGTAAAACCTTCTCCATTCCCCTTTAGAGTTCATGTCAAGAACACCACATTTATTTAAAATAAAAAAAAAATTAGTCCACAGTTTATGAGTCTCAGTGTTTGAATGGGCTGTTCCATTTGGGAAAGGGAAGAGAAATTTGATCTTAAGCACACTTTTATTGTAACAAGAGGAAGCCAAATGTAGGTCAGCGAGTCACAGCCCTCTGTTTCTTCCTAGTAATACACCAAAATGTACAATAATAGTATCGTTGGGAATATTTATGAAGGAGGAGAAGGTTAAAGTTGGCAAGGTGATGACTGAGCTGTCCACATGTGGTATGGGAGCCTGACCGCAGCACAGCCCATCTATCCATTTTCACTGCTTTCACGATGGAGACTGATCGTGGGACTGAATCGATTGGGTAACAATTCATGTTGATTGTGAAAATGGCTGAAAGCAGCAGACTGGCCATCCTGTTCTCTGTGTGCTGTTCATTTCAAATGGGGAGGCTGGCTGAAAGACCCTGACTCCACTCCCATGCTGTTCAGGAGCGATTAATGAGACATTAAGCTTTGGGGGCCCTTTTAAAGAGAAGTTAAATTCAGGCACTATTCTGATGGATGCTTAAAAGATTGGAGCAGCTCAATGGCTATGAGGCAACAAACAGAAATTCTTGCCTGTTCAGAAGACCGTCTTAATACCTCCTAATCTATTGTTCAGATTTGATCTTACAGAAGAAAAACAATAATTTTATTTCCTAGGCTTTGGAAATGCTACTTTGGTTGAGTAGTTCTTAGCAAACAGACTTTGATCTCATTCATATCAATACAACAGCACTTTTATTAAGGACCTATTATGAGCTAGGCCCTCGGGATATAATGAAAATAAGTGAAACAATCTCTCTGGGCAAAGAGTTTACATTTACATGAAGGCATAAATAATCAATCAGGTTTCAGACCCATTAAAATCTAAATTATACTTAATTAATAAAACAAAGAAATCCCTCCTCATATTAAGCAAGTATATTTTTCTTGATGAAAATCTGATATAAAATTTGACTTTATGAAACAATTAAAGTAGGTAATAATTAGAGAATTTCTCCTAGGGCATTTAGAGTATTACTTGAGATGACAAAATCAGAATTGTACTCCATTTTTTCAGAAACCCTTCTAATTTTTGATGTGAGAATAATAATTTGTAGGGGACTTTTTAAATAAAATCTACATATACGCTATATATACATATATACATATGTACATATTCATAAAATTTTATTTGATTTTCACAATAACCTAGAGATACAGATAGTTTACCTAGAATTTCCCTTTTTTTAATAGTTGAGGAAACAGGTTTAGATGTGGTAAGTGGATAGACTAAAGCAGTGTTGGGCAAACTATGGCCTGAGGGCCAGATGCAGCCCCCTGAAATGTTCAAAAATCTGGGCAACATTATTCCTAATCTGACAATTAGAATGAGTTAAGATGCAATAAAGTGAAACTTCAAAAGAGTTGCCTTAGAAACAGACTGACAGATGAGCATTTCATTTCCTTTGGCCCCCTCTTTAAAAAGTTTGCCCATCACTGGACTAAAGTCAGACAGATAATAAGTAATTCAATTTGAATTTGGCCTTAAGTCTTTTGACTTCAAGTCCACAGTTTCTTATACCACACCGTATCAATGAAATAATAAAAGAGATACAATTAAGGTTCCCATAAGTTAGATTAAGATTATAAATATACATTTTCAAACATGTTTGAAAAAATATTTAGCTGAATTTAATTTGGTAAATTTGAAAATAAAAACTCTAATAGTTGAATTAGTTGAAATGGCTTTTTTTTATTTGCAAAAGAATATGAAGTAACCAATGTTCATTCATTCACTCATTCATCCAACTTTTATTGAGTATCTATTATATTCACAGTAATAATAAAGGTGTTAAATAAGACAAAAGTGTATTTTCTGTTATTTCAAGTTATTTGCTAGTATCCAGGAAAAATACTCTAGGAAAGATTAAACAAAAGAAGAATTTCATATTGAACATGTGGTTCCTCAAAATGCCCTCATTTGCAGATGATAAAGTGACTTTATCAAACCCCAAATTACAGCAAAAGCTCTTGAGTAAAATTAACAATAATGAAAAAATTGGTTTTGGATACACTAGATGACAAAGTGGATGAAAAATATAGATTGCTCATGTTATGACTTGGACACTTGGATCATTAATTCTTTGGATAAAGGAAATGCAGACCACCTCGAGGAACTCACACACTGATTGTGGGAGATAATACATAGGAAAGTTTATCTGAAATAAAGAAGATCAGGTCTGGTGATCTTTCTGGTAAAATCTCTAGTGGGGAGATAAAATTAATGCACAAACATGTTTCCTTTAAGGTCATTCCTTTTAAGAAAACCATATTTCAGTCTTATGAGAAAGATCGCTATCTACATGTAGAGAAAGAACTGTAGGAGTAGAAACACAGAAGAAAATCAACTGCTTGATCACATGGTTTGATGGGGATAAGACTGGGGAAGTAGACTCTAAATGATCACCCTAGTGCAAATATTAATAATATGGAAAGAGGCTTGATCAGTGATACCTGTAAAATCCAGTGGAATTGTTTGTTGGCTATGTGAATGGGTTGGGAGGAAAGGAGATAAAGAACATGAATCATGTAACCATGGAAAAATATTCTAAATTAAATAAATAAATAGTTTTAATAAAAAAAAAACATTTCAATAATACTTGTAAAATCCATTTGAATTGCATATTGGCTATAGGAGTGGTGAAGGAAGAGGGGAGGGAAAGAATGTGAATCATGTAACCATGGAAAAATATTCTAAATTAATTAATTAAATATTTTGAAAAAAATCACATAGGTAATAAAAATATCAGATATGAAATATGAACCAGTCTTGGATTAATGACTCACATGTTTACATTGATATGGGACCTCAGAATTAATTTAATTCTTATGCATTTTACCAAAATAAATTGGAAGCATTTTTTAAAAAAATAAAACCATATATATATATATATACACATATATATTATTATTTTTTATTTTTTTTTTACAAGGAATCATTTGGCTAAAAAAAGATTTTGGTGGTGAGAATTTTCTTTTCTCGTTCTTTAATGGTTGTGCCTGCTAAGGAGGTCTGAGGCAGTTTCTAGCCAAATAATCATTGTTATTTGTGGGACTCCAGCCAGAGGTCCCTGGTTGCCCTCACTAATTCAGTTTGGCTGGCTTGCCTAACAATAGTGTTTGTTTGGTTTGTGCTTTATTTAGTGGTGATGATATTGGGCATGCCTTCCTATTGTGACTGGTCCTTCAGAAGATGGTGGTACCTTCTGGAGTCAGGGCTAATGTCCAGGGACCCTCTGCCACTAACAGCTGGATGATGCCAAGTGTCTTGGAACACTTCCACTGAGATCTCTGAGGAGCCTCTAGTTATAAATAGTGGAATCACAGGACAATCAGGTAGCTCAGTAGATAGAGCTGGAGATGAGATGTCAAGTCTGGCCTCAGACATTTCCCAACCTATGTGACCTTTGGCAAGTCACTTGACTCCCATTGCCTAGCCCCTACCTCTTTTCTACCTTGGAACAATATACAGTATTGATTCTAAGATGGAAGGTAAGGTTTTTTTAGGAGGATTTTGTTTTGTTTTAATAGACATTAAGGGTTAAAAAAATGATAGTTTCAGCCATTTGACCCTCCTATGGTGTCCTTTACAGTCTTTGCTTTCTCATACTTGAAAGGTTGATTGTTTTTAAGGCAAATGCAATACAATATATTACATTTTCCCTCATCAAATTATTTCAACATTCATTTTTAAGTTAAAAGTTCTAGGTCCATTTTTTTTTTGAGGATTGCATGAACATTCTTTGTCATGGATCTTGTCCTTTGGGAAAGAGATGGTATCCAATATTTATTAATTTTATTAAAAACAAAACAAACATGTAAAAACTAGAAGTATGAATACAAGTTTCATTTTTCCCCCAGTGACAGGTATTGGTTTTTGAAAACTTGTTTATGCCCAATTCTTCACTATGTTTGGAGAACAGAGATAAACCTTTGATCCTGTTTATGGAATCCAGACATAGCATTGCAACAAATGAATAAGGATTAGGCTAAGGACATCAGGTTTCATTTTCCCTTTGAGTGGCAGTTCCCCCTTAAATGACATGAGTATCCCTCCATCCCAGTCTCTGTACCTGGGCTTCTCTCTCCCCCTCTCTCTGTCTCTGTCACTCTGTCTCTGTCTCTCCATATAATATTCAGGTAGTCACACAAAAGTTCTCTTTTTTTAATTGATATTTCTTGGCAGCAGACTTTGTGGCCCCATGCAGAGTTGATGGGATTTGTCTGTCACTGCCCTCTTGTGCATTAGGTTGCAACCAGCCATGCAATAATTCCCAAATGAAATGAAATATGCTAATTTATTTTGCCTCCACCCTCATGCCTTTTCCTTCAGCTACTTCACTTTTATTGAAAATATATAATGAAGCAATGCTTGAAAAGAGCATTTATTTTTTTCAGGAGTTCCTCAGATTCACTTATGAATCAAATTAATTTCTGGGTTGCTTTAGCAATTCTGTCAAAATAGAGATTTGTAGCTCATGGATGACTTGCAGCAAAGTTTCTTCTGCTGAACAGTGCAAATAAGGAAGGGAAGCATTATACCACATTGATTTTATTGCTTTTCCCATTCATTTTAGTATACAGATTATTGAATCATATTCTCTGGGTTAAATTCTCATTCAGGGGATTAGACCAAAGCACAAAGATGGCAATTAAGAAGTTTTAAATATTTCAGTAGGGTTAAATTTCCTGAATGTGTTCTGAGCATGCTGTATGATAGTTAAGAAAGTTGATATCAATCCGTTAATCACGACTTTGGGGCATTGTAATCTTCTTAGCTGACCCAGTATTAATTTATGTGCTGATTGGGGAAATGAGGCACATTGAGACCTCTTGATGGTCAGAGGCAAAGCACTGTCAGTTTTAAGAATACAAGACCATCCAAATAGATGAATAAGGCAGGGATTTAGCAGTGAGGGAAATGGAAACAAGACTTAATAGGGCTGATAGACTTTAGAACTAGAAGAACTTTAGATATTTTTAAGCTATTTCTTTTGTAGATGAGAAAACTGAAGTGCATAAAAGTTAAAAAATATATCCAAGGTCACTCAACTAGTAAATACATGAACCAGGGCATTTGAAATTAGGCCCTTGGATTTCTTTTAGAGGTCTCCCCACACTAATTTTTCTTTTTAATGAACCATCCATTTCATCAACCTCAAAACAAACAAAAAGTCTATCCATAGGAGATTCCATCCCACAAAATTTGGGGATTTGGTCCCATGCTCTAACCCTATTGTATCCAAAATTTTTTGAATGTTCACTTCAATTGCAAAAAAGCTCTAAAATGTTTATACACACATAGGTGTTACTATGTCAATAATTATGTACAGTATAAACATTTAAAAAAATTTCTAAGGCGTGATCTAAAGATGAATATAATAATCCTAGAGTCAATTGGGATTCATTGGGATTTACTGAGTATGGTAGTTACATGTTCAGACTTTTGGTACCTGGGTGGAGAATGGACTGATACAGGGAGAAACTTGAGACTAATTAAAAGACTTTTAGAATAGACCAGATAAGAGCTGATGGGAATCTGACCTCAGGTTTTAGCTATGTAAGTAAAGGGAAGCAGACAGAAGCAAAATATTAAGATTAAGCAATTGATTGAATTAGTGGAATGAGGGAAAGTGAGGAAGCACAGATTATTATAATACTGTAAATCTGGGTGACTGGAAAAAAGATGTGGCCCTTGCCCTGAGAGCAACAGAGAAATTTAGAAGAGGCATACTCATTTATTTATTTACTAATTTACTCTTTATTCACCTATTCATTCATTCATGTATGTATTTATTTATTGAAGAGATTTAGATGATCACCACCATTTCATGCTTTTTCATCTTGTATGACTTGGTTCCATCAAAAATGAAAAGAGAAGAGAAAGGGCTTTTATTCACCTTCATTATTCCAATATGCAGAGATCACCCTCTATAGGTCTTCTGTCACAATCATTAGATAATCTTGGGGAAGGTGCTACATATATTGGGAAGAAGAGAGAGAAGATAATTTTCCTAGGGGCATATGGTTAGCTTGTGTTTTGGATATCAGGTAATAGGTTGTAATTGTCCTGAGGAGCCAACTCAAGCTCAAAAGGCAGGAAGCTGGGAGCTTGCACAGCAGAAAGATGAGGCAGTGCTGGGGATTATTGGGAAATAGTGTGATTAGATTAGAGATACGTCCCATAATGATCTATTGCATAAAAGGTAGAAAGGAACTCATTTTCCCACCTTTGAATAGATTAATCACATATCCCTTGGACTAAGGTCACAGATGCATTGGGTTCTGGACTTTTGTGACAATATTCCAACCACTGGCATTATCTGAAAATTATAAATCTTTTCCACAGCATCCTCAAAAGTGGTCTTCTATCCTACTTGAAGATTTCCAATAATGGTGAACTCATTATCCTATAAGGCTAGTTTTGAGCATTCTACTTTAGAAGAGCTCTAATTGTAAAATCATTCTTCCCTCCAACTGTTCCCCTTGCCTACCCCCAACTCCAATTTTGAGCTTCCTTGACTTTCAGCTATTCAATTACAGGATCATAGATTTAGAGCCATAAAGGACCTATAATGTCATCAAGTCCAACCTTTTTATTTTTATTATAGTTTTCATTTCCAGATTATTTGTAGATGCAAATTTGAATAATTGTTTTCCAACAATCTGTGATCTATGTTCTCTCCCACCCTCCTACTGCTCCCCCTCCCCAAGATGGCAGATAATATGATTTAGGTTATAGTATGCTATGATGCAATATATATTTCCATGTTCATCATGTTGTAAAAGAAGACATATTATTTATATAAGAAAAAATATCATGAAGGAAACAAAAAATGCGTATGCTTTTTAATCTGCATTCAAATTCCATCAGTTTCTTCTATGGTGATGGACAATTTTGTCACAAGTCTCTTTGAATTGTCTTAAATTGTTGATAATAGTTGTCATTCACAATAGATCATCAGACATTATTACTATTACTATGTTTAACATTTTCCTAGTTCTGTTCATTTCATTGAAGTCTAACCTTTTCATGAGAAAATTGAGACTTCAAAAAGTTAAATGACTTTTCCATGGTCACAAGTAAATGTATGAGTCACGATTTGAATTCAAGGTTTTGTATCTCTATGTCCCCCATTCAGTGACCTTAGTTCTCCCCTCTAATGGCCCAACCAGAACAAAACAAATCCCCTCTCTGCATGCTAGCTTTTCAGATATTTAAAGATAGCTCTCTAAACCTTCTCTTCTCCAGGCTAAATATCTCTAAGTCCTTCAGTAGTTTTTATATGGCAGGTTTTCTAGCCTTCTTACCAGTTTGGTAATCATTTGGATGTGTTCCAGGCTCATGTAATATACAGTGTTTAGAAGTGAACATAATAATTTACTCTGACCAGTCACAGATCACTGAGACCATCAAGCAAGACATAAAATGCAAGACCATTAGATAAGAGTAGGAAAAGGGTCAGCGTTCTAGGCAGTAGGATATTAGTGCTAAATTAGATCCAGGAAGGCCTATCAACAGGTACAAGAGCAGCAGCATCTTACCTTTTGCCATTTTGTAGTTGGGTTCTGAATGATCATTATGGTCCCATTATTTTTTTTGGCCATAGATGGTGAAATAAGTCATTCTTTTAAAGCTATTTTGAAATAGACTCAGTTAAAATCCATTTTTTTCTTTTGAACATTAATTTTACTCACCAAGCTGTATCTCCTACCATATTGATCTCCTGTACCTCTTCATTGTCTCCAGTACTTTCCCCCCTAATGATTGAATGAACATAAACTCTCTCCTCCTCAATAAGTCCAAGTCTTTGGGCATCACCCCCAAAATGGAGAGTGGACTTCAGAGGGCTCCTCTGAGGCCCCTCAATTTAAAAAGGGAGACCAATACTGCCACCTTATCATCTCTCATTCTCCTACAGGATTTCATCATGCCCTGGAACTGGGTAGCCTCTCTTGTCCCTTTTTAGCTTCTTTTTATATATTGTTTTCCCCATCAGATAATGTGCTCCTTGAAGGCAGGGACTATTCTTTTATCTTTCTTGGTCCCCCCGTATGCCCCCAGTGCCTGACATTTAATAGTCACTTAATAAATATTTGATAACTATTACTTACCATTGAGAGTCTGATTAATTAATACAATTCATAGGATTTTGCCTCAATTTAAGTACTTGTTGAATATCTTCTATTTGCTAGAACCTAGCTGAACGAGGAAGTAAGGAGATTCGGTGAATGGATAGAGTGCTGATCTACAGTCAGAAATATTCATGTTAAAATCTAACTTCAGATATATGCTAGCTGTCTGACCCTGAGGAAGTGATGTAACTTTTTTTCTGCATCAGTTTCCTCAATTGTAAAATGGGAATTATAGTAGCTCCTATCTCCTAGTGTAATTGTGAAGATCAAATAATATTTGAAAAGTCCTATATAAATGCTAACTATTATTATAAGATCCTCAGAGGAGAGAATGGCTTGGCTACACGGAATGAAAAACAAGATGAAGATGTTATGGATATAAAGACATCAGTGAAAATAGTCCCCATTTTTAAAGGGCTTACATTCTGACTGAAGCAATTGATTCACAGTAATAAACAGTCATTAAACAACCTTAAGTGCATATTGCTTAATATGCAATATAACAAACTCTCTTACAGAAAATCAAGCAGGAAAGTGCATTTACAAGGATTCCAGATTCTTTTAAACAAAAATAAGGACCTGAATTTAGGGCTATAGGCTGCTCATCAGGAATATAATTAGACTATAAAGAAAGACAAAAGAGGTGGGAGCAATAAGTAATAGCAGAAAGAAGGCAGGCTTCTCTCTTGCAAAAGATCTAGAACTAGAAGGACCATACGTTATCTCAATTATTAATTTCGGTGAGGAAGGAACTGAGGTTCATGGAGGATAAGTTAACTGCTCTTTCCAATTTTTCTTTGGTTTCTGGTATCATTTATATTTTAGGGGGGAGGCTGACTAACTCAGAAAATATCTACTATGATTACTGATAGCAACATCACTAGTTAAAAAGTGAAAAAAATCATGAGTGGCTCATTTGTCTACTTGATGTTAATTAACCAGTTTGACTTGCTTTTTTCTCCCACTGAATTGACTGAATTAATGGATTGTTTTGACATTATGCAGATATATTTGACATCTATTATGGAAATCCTTATTTACATCTAGCATATGACCATCATGAGTGTGGATATTTAACCATCTCAACACTAGTTCCTATGAACGGAAATCCCTGTTTTTGACATGAGTACACTTTGTAATTTTGTCCAGGATGGCCTTTGGACAAATTTCATTGGTTTTGAAATAAACATAGAGATTTGCTTCTTATTTTTAACATATTTATCATGTGAATTTTTCCATTTACTAGTGATTTTTGAGAAGCTCTCGATATTCTAAGCAGCTACAATTGTGCTACATGGAGATGTTAAGAATTAATTCTATCTCAGTTTCTTCTGGCATAATAAAACCTGATGCAATAAACTGCTCATGTCTACAAAATCACAGTGGGTGATGAAATTCTGTCCCTCTCACTGTTGCTTTTCCATTATTTTCTAAGATTTAAGGGTTTTTTTCCCTTTTAATGTCCTTGTATTTTGGCTAGCAGTAATACCTGTTGGGAACAATTTCATCAACCCAGTAAAGCTTTTATTTTGTAAAAAATGTATCAAAAGAGCAAATTATATTTTGCCACTTTTTCTCTGACAATCTTAAATGTATTAGGTTTTATTTATTTGAATAATTGAGATAATAAAAAATAACAGTGAAATCTATGTGTCCTTGACTTGTTATTTCATTTTAAATGAAAATTTTAAGAAAGAAAATCAACATAAGTTGAATCCAGTTGGCAGTTTTTACAGTTCTAAAGTCTGTGATGATGAAATTTTAATTTCCTGCTTTGAAAGAGGGATCATTCTAAAAAAAAGCTATAAGAAACAACAAGAGGCATATACCATCATAATTTTATCAAATGGCAGAATTTTTGAACACTAAACTGAGGACTAGAGTGTTTGAGACTTGCTCAGGTTGAAGGCATTTACCGAGGTTTTGCCTTCTTATGTTTCAGATGATTGTTATTTCCAGGTTGCATTAGTATAACTTTCTTGCACATGCCCCTAATGTGAAAAGATGCAAGAATACCCAGGATAGAATAGGTATTAATTCACCTTGTTTTGGGAAATGACTCTATAAACCCTAATCTCAATGTAGCAAAATGATATTTTGATGCTACTTTTACTGCGTAGCCTGAACTTTAGGAAATAAAAAAGGTCAATAATATCCCAGATTAATCCATAAAATATAATTCTAGAGCTACTTACAAATCTTCTGACGTCTTCTGGATCCATGTTAAATCCTGAACATAAGTACTTAATGTTCTCTATTTGGTACCTAGGTTGAAGAGTATACATAATTTTGGACTTGGACTGAGTACTGAATTTGAATCTTGTCTCAGATTAGCTGTGTGTGACCCTGAGAAAATCAGTTAACATCTCTCTTTTTTTTCTTGCCTCATTACCACTCCTGAAACCTCCTCTGCTGATTAATTAGTTATTCCTTGGCACTTTTTAGGAGAAGAGAAAGGTTGAAAATAGGAAAACATATTAAGAAGCTATTAAAATAATTTAGATGATGGGAGCATCTGGGTAGCTCAGTGGAGTGAGAGTCAGGCCTAGAGACAGGAGGTCCTGGGTTCAAACCTGGCCTCAGCCACTTCCCAGCTGTGTGGCCCTGGGCAAGTCACTTGACCCCCATTGCCCACCCTTACCAATCTTCCACCTATAAGACAATACACTGAAGTACAAGGGTTTAAAAAAACAAAACAAAACAAAACAAAACAAAACAAAACAAAATAATTTAGATGAAAAAGTCATGAGGGCTAACATTGGAGTAATTATAGTGGGAGCAGACAGAAAGGGATAGAAGTGAGACTTGCATAGGTAGATTTGATAGGGCTTGATAGGACTTCCTTCTTCCTTCTCTCCCCCCCAAAACAAAGGGAGAGTTTGGAGACAAAGGAAGAGTAAAAATTACTTCAAGATTTTAAACCTTGGTTACTTAAATTATAGTGATGTTATTAGAAACTGGAGAGAAGATGAGGGTTTGGGAATAGGTTTCTAACCACTTCTGTTTTGGACATGTTAAATTTGAAATGCTAGGAGAGCATCTATCAAACCTCTGCAAATGCAGGGCTAGCAATCAAGGCTGAGGTTGGAAGGAGAAAGAATAGTTTGGAGACTTGACCCCTCCATTTGCAATTAAATTTCAAAGAACTTCAAAAGCATATTTGATTTTCAGAGAGTTATCTAAAAAGGAAAGAGTTAAATAACTTGCCCAACATTCACAGTTCAATTAAGGGCACATAAGGCAAGTTTATTCTTAAGACATCTTTATTAGATTTAAGAAGAAAAAGGAAATCTCATATCTTTCCTTCCACCTTTTACCTTAATAAATAGGTCCTTGTTCTTTCTTCCTAGGATTCCAAAAGGGTGATCTAAAAGATCAAAAATATAGTAGAAAAGATACCTAAGATAAGTATCTGAATCCCATCATAAGCCCCACTACTTTCTTGCTTCTAATAAGAATCCACCCACCTGGAAGAATTTTTGCCTTCTGTATTAAGGAGGCTTATTGACTATTTATGTAATTATAATAAGAATATGTTAATATCTTTTCTGACCATCTTTTGTTGTTGATTTTTTTCAGTGATGCCTGACTCTTTATGACCTCATTTGGGGTTTCCTATGCAAAATATTGGAGTCCTTTGCCATTTTCTGCTTCAGCTCATTTTTACAGATGAGGGCATGGAAGCCAACAAGGTTAAGTGACTTGCTCAGGGTCACACAGCTAGTAAAATGTTTGAGGTCAGCTATGAATGCAGGAAGAGGGATCCTCCTGACTCTAAACCCAGCATTGTACCACCCATTTGCCCCTTCTGGAGCATTCTTTTGCAAATTCACTAGATCATAGATTTGGTAATTAAAGAGAAAATAAAAGTCATATAGTCTGGCCCCACCCCCTTATTTATTTACTTTTAGAAATGAGAAAACTGAGACCCAGAAAGCCCAGAAATATTGAGGAACTTGGCCAAGGTCAGATGGGCATTAAGTGGCAAAGCCAAGATTTGAAGCTTTGTTATTTTCCTCACTACACCACATTGCTTCTTTTATAATAGAGGACAGATTAAAATTTTTCAAAAGGAAAGCATTTAGGTGGTTTACTCTTATTTAAGTCACTCCCCAATGCAGAATTTACATTTCACTGAAATAATTGTCCAAATTGCAGCCCAAACAGGGCTTTAAATAACTTTGACTGTTATCTTCTCCAAATGAGATGTTTAATGGAAATGCTCTAAGAGCCTAAGCTTGAGAAGAGAGGCATTATTATTACGATCATTTTAAAATGGCATTTATGCAGAGTATGTAAAATGTTCACAAGGCCATTAAGTAGCATTCAGGGGCCACCCCATTTATCCTACCTCGCTCATGTAACAAAAGAACTAATCACAGATCAAGCTCCAAGTTTCAAGAAAATTGCCTTTTTCACAGCCTGCCCTGGAGCTCAAATAAGTCAGATTACTGCAGAAACCCTCAACAGAACTTAACACCAATTTCCTTACCTCTGAACTGGGAGGGTTGTGAAGTGGAGAGAGTTTGTGCTATGTCCTGGGGGCACACTTTCATAGAAAGCTAATTAACTCAAGTTCAAAGTCACTCGTCTGTTTCCTAATGCATAAGACACACAAATATACATTTATTATTAACACCAATCGTGTGCTAGTGGCTTCCCTGAGTTGGGGCTTATCAGCTCTTCATCATGACCATTCTGAGGCTAGCTGGAGAAAGCAGGAAGTTACAGCTCAATACTAAGCGAGAACCACTCTGCTAATCTGACTTCCACCCTTTATGATTAAACTGTATTGAAAGATTTCTTCCATGATTCAGGAAGATTGTTTTTTAATATTTGTTTTAATATGAAAGGAGGATATGCTCATTCATCATCAGAAATGTGGTTAAAACTGCACTTCTTATCAAGGGTCGATGATGAATGGGAAGATCTTTTCTTAGTATGGGAGTAAATATTACACAAATCTTCTTGAGTCTTAGCACAAATCTTTCTTCATAAAATCCAGCTTACCAGCTTGCAGAATAAAGGTTTTTATCCAGTCATAAAGGGCACAGGGACCCTTAGAGGGGTGGTCCTTAGAGACTTATTTTTTCCTCCCTTACATAGCTAAAAATATATTCACGTTTAGTTACTTTTTTTTAAATAGGCTAAAATTTTTGGTAAGGTACTCAAGGAATTTTTTTAAAGGGAAATTCCAATTGTATGAAATGTATCTTTGTTAAAGGAGTTATATGGGCACCATTGGAGGATAAAATGTGAATCATACAATAGAAGAAGTTGAGATCTGGATTCTAATTCTTTCTCTCATTGCTTCTTAGATACGTAACCATGGTCAAGTCACTTAATTCTTCTGAGTTTCATTGGATGTCTGCAGTTTCCTACATAGAATGTGAGCTCTTTAGGGGTAGAGCTGCCTCATTTTTTGTGTTTGTTTCTCACTGTCTAGCACAGTGTCTGGTACCTAATCACATTTTAATAAATGCTATTTGACTACTGAGAATATAATTTATTTAAATTGCATAAGGCACATGTAACATTTTGTTTATATTTATCTGTGTGTATGTGTGAATATAATATAAAATATTGTTTCTGAATGTCCATGAGCCACAAAGAATTATAATAGCCTAGGAATTAAATATGGGTATCACCCAAAGGGCAATGGAAATTCCCATGATAAGTCTAAGTAAGTTGCAAAACTTTAGAAAGAAGGGATTAGGCAGGAGAAGTTGTATAGAGGAAGCCATCTAAGAAATGTATGATTGAAAATGAAGACAGATTGGTTATGTGGAGAGGACAAAGGATAACTGATGAATAGCCCAGGGGCTCCACCTTTGTGCTTCTTACTGTATAGGAGCACAGCTGGAAGGTTCCCAAGGATGTAGGGTGACTATCCTGGGAAGATATGGACAATATTTCCATAGGATGCTGTGTGTGGACAGAGTATAATCTACGTCTCTGGAGGGAACATTCAAATCGATAAGATTGCAGTGCTATTTACTCAATAAGTCTGCTAGCCAGTTCAATACCTTCAAATTTGGATCAATCCATAATACCACTGAAATGTGTCCAGTATTCACTATTGCTGCTCACAACTTTCATCAGAATGACATAGTTGAAAGAGTGCTGGACTTTGAGTAATGATTTTGGTTTGACTCTAAGCTTGACTAGCTGTGTGACATTAAATCCTCTGAACCTCAATTTCCTTGCCTGTAAAGAGGGGCTAAAATATCCAACATTATACAGGATTGTTGGGAAGAAATTAATTTGTTACCCTCAAAGAGCTATATAAATGTGAAAAATTCTCGTCCTATTCAACTCTTGTTCATGTGTCTTTATAACTTCCCTCTGAGGCTCTACACAACATGCTAGAGCCCCCATCAAGGTTCACTTTTCTGGACTTCTTCCTGTTTCAGGAATCTTCATTCCGTAAGATCCTTTCAACCTTGGAACTCATATATAATCTCTACCCTCTAGTTTTGCACCCTGCCTCCTCTAATTGGAAAATGCACAGCTCCTTCCAGACCCTCCATTTAAGAAGGACACCCAGGCTAACCATAAATTCATTTCCTACACAGTTCAGTTTCATTCTTCTGGACTTCATCATGTCCCTGTGGGGGCTACATTTACATTTCCTCCTCCCTTCTGCCTCCTTTTCACTTTCCTTTTATGTATTGTCTTTCCATATCATTTTGTTAGCAACTTGAGAGCAGCAACTGTCTTTTTCTTTTTTCATATTTGTATTCTCAGTGCTTAGGGAAGTATCTGGCATATAATAGGCAATTAATAACAATTTATTTGACTCATGTATTCTTTAATACTTCTCATGTGACTATTGTAATGGATTGGTTGTGCAATTGTCACTCCTCACCTTAGTTATTTGACTATTTTGCCTTTGCTTTCAGCCATGCACACATAATATGCTGCACCTTACTCTTTTGTGGTAGCAAAGAATTGGAAATGAAGGAGATGTCAATCATTTACGAAATGGCTGAACAAATTGTGATATATCATGGTGATGGAATATTATAGTGCTATAAGAAATGATGAGCAAGGTGATTTCAGAAAGAGCTGGAAAGACCTACATCAACTGATTCAGAGTGAAATAAACTGAACTGGGAGAACACTGTAGAACAGGGGTTGGTAATGTATGGCTCTCGAGCCATATCTGGCTCTTTTGAGGGCCAGATATGGCTCTTTCTGCAGGAACCATAAAGTCAATTTTTTTCAGGCACTGTTACAGGAGCACACTGTGAGCACTGTACAGCTCTCATGAAATTACATTTTAAAAAATGTGGCATTTATGGCTCTCACGGCCAAAAAGGTTGCCGACCCCCGTGGTAGACAGTAACAGAAATATTGTGGAATAATGAACTGTGAAAGACTTTCACAGTTACTTTCAGCAATATAATGATCCAGGACAATTCTAAAGGACAAATAATGCTATCCACCTCCAGAGAAAGAACTGTTGGAACCAGAATGCAGATCAAAGCATACTATTTCTCAATTTGGTTTATTTGAGTTTTTTATTTCATGGTTTGGGTTTTATATGTGTATTCTCTTATGACAATGAATAACATAGAAATATGCTTTGCATGATAATGCATGTCTAACTGAGTTCAAATTGCTTACCCTCTCTGGGAAGGAGGAGGGAAAGGAAGGAGGGAGATAAATTTAATAATATGAATTCAGAAAACTAAAGTAGAACATTGTTATTACAGGTAATTGGTAAAATAAAATATCTATACAAAAAAATTAAAATAGCAATCAATTCTTGTAAATCACTTGGAGCTGACTTTAGCATGCCCCTGTATAACTTCTGCTTTGTCCCTTTGTTCCTTGGGCCACTTGTTCTTTTGATTCCTTTGTAATCAGAGCATTCCAGGAATTTCTGTTATATGGAATCAAGGAAGAGGATTATTTGGGGATAATTGTAAATATTACACAGTTGCATGAGCATGAACAATCATGATGTCCTCACATTTATTTTTTGTGCCCAATTCCCTGTCTCTTTTTAGTTTTCTTAATTTAACCAGAACAAAGTCCTCAACAAATGGGAACAATTGGAGAACCATTTTAAAATTAGGGAATATTCTTCTATTTAAACTTGGCATCAGCTATTCTATGTGACTTGCCAGGAGGCAGCAGGGTATAGTGAAAGAATATTGGACTTGGAAATCAAAAGTATGGATTTGAATTTGTTGTTATGTGTGATTTTCTTTAGACCTGTGTTTCCTCATCTAGAAAATGATCTCTAACTCCTATATCATAGGTGAGCATATGTCTCCTTGTTTTATGCCTTGATTAATGTTTCTCTTCAGTGGATAGTTGAGAGAAGTAATTTTGTGGCTTTATCTGTCATTGAGTTTTGTAATAATAGCTCATATTTATGTAGCACTGTAAGATTTTTAGAGTGTTCGTCTCACAACAAACAACCCTACGAAATATAAGTATGTAATACATTTCATATCCCTTTTAAAGTATGATATCTTTACAAGATGCAACACCTTACAAAAAATAATTGCTCCAGAGAAGCAGTGTGAAGGTTGCCTTTAGAGAAAGAGTATAATAGGAAAAAAAGATCTGTGGTGAATTAGTAAAGTTAAGAGATTACAAACTGATAGACATACTTTATATATTCAAACAATGTCAAAAGGATAAAAGTAAGGATTTTGGCATAAATAGGAACCTTCTGCCATTCACTTTCTTTACAATGAATTTATTGTAGCCCACAGTCAATAGTCATAAAGAATGGGTAGGCATGGATGGGATGTAATCATCATTGGAAAGAACACCTTCACTAGTGAAATCACAAATCTATTGAAAATAGTGTTATATCAGTGAAGAAACTGAGACTTGGAGAGGTTTAGTAATTAACCCAAATATCTCAGTCAGAATTTGAACCCAGATCATCTTACTCCAAAGACAATATTCTTTCATAATACAATCCACAATGTACTTCTGATTTTAATATAAGCTTTCCTTGGCTGAGGAGAGCATTCAAGTCTGCTTTTTGTCTAAGTTAGACATGTTGTTTTTCTTAAAAAAAAAACAAACAAAAATGATCACTGTGGGAAATTAGTATTACAACTTTAGCTGATGGTGAAGATGTGATCTGATGTAGAAAACTAGTTGCAAATGTCATCTTCCCTTCTAATGTTTCCATTAATGTATGCATAGAGTATTGTAGATATAGATATAAGAGTAAGGAAGTAGAGGAGAGAGGACCATGACCAAAGAAAAAGTCATGCTATAAATGAACCCCCAGGAAGGATGTACATTAAGCCTAGAAAGAATTTAGCTTTGTATCTAACCAATTGAGAAGAAAGAATTTAAGAAATCAAGTTCCTGGCTGAACTAACTATATACTCCATAGCAAAACCCAAGAGTGCATTACATAGAAATATGAAATACCTGCTTCCCTATATCTTTAGCTACAGTCATAAGGAAATTAGCATCTTAAATAAATGACTTCAAGTATTCTTTTATTGTCAAGTAGCACAGCATAAATTAAAATCTCTTTGTTTCCTTCAATTCTATCCTTTATGATTTTATTTATTGGTTTCATAAGAAATTGTGAAACCTAAATCAGTGATAAAGAATAAAATAAATGATGCAAAATTTTCAGTATTTTTTACCTTTTGCTTAAAGGCTTAGTCAAATTTCTGTTAGCATTAACAAAAATGGAAAAGAAAATTTATTTAACTTAAATCAGATTCTACTTAAACCTTTCTAGTATTCTTTTCCCAGGAATGTTATTTTTCTCTCTCTTTAAAAAAAGATGAATTATATCTTTTTAATTAAAAAGATTATTATTTATCCTTTTTGTTTTTATATCCTCTAAATTTATTTATGAATTCCTCATCCTCCCCTTTTTCTCTCTAAAAGAATTATTTCTTATTGAAAAGATATTATAAAAGGAAAAGGAAAATAAAACTCACCAAGAACCAATATATTAAAAAAGATTCTTATGATGTTTCATACTTGTGACCTTCCCCTCCACTGCACCCCTGAAACCAAACAACAAACAAACTCCTACAATACAGTAGGGAAAGATATCTTATTATTTATGTATTTATCATTGATGTGCATTTATGTACAAATAAATTATCACTTATGTATCATAGTGTACTTAGATCCAAATTTCTTTTGAAAAGTTATATGGATATGTTTTTTTTTATTAGTTACAGATTATGTCCATGCTGTTAGAAATCTTTTATAGCAAAGTAAAAAAAAAACATTGTAAAACTTATAATATAGTGACCTCACATATTTCACCTTTCTCCTCTACTCAGTAAATTTTTTAATTAACCATATAGCTAAAAATTACTTATTTAATAATAAATATTAGCAGAAAACTTTTCTTGATCTGCTGTCTCCAGCTTCACTGGAAAAAATTAGAGAAAATAGAAATAAACATTCCTCAAAATGTGCATAGTAAAGAATAATAAATTCAAACACTGGTGGAATAAATATTTAAACACATTTATTAAATTTTCTATTTTTCATGCTCTAACCTAAATCTATGATATCTCCATCAATATATGGATCATATATTTTATCATTTGTCTTCTGGAATCGTAGATGGTCATTGAATTAATTATAGTTCTTTTTTCAAACTGATAGTCTTTATAGTGGTGTCATTATATGAATTGTTCCCCTAAGTTTAAAAAGTTTTACATGTATTCTCTCATTTGGAAGGAAATATACAAACATTTCCCTTTAAGTAAATGCTTAACTCTTAGATGTTTTGATTTAATTTTGTAGTATATATTTTGATGGGCTAATTATTTTATTGTTTGGAATAGCATGTTCCAATTTTTACTTTGATTTCTTATTTCTATAGAGAGATCCTGTGTATTCGAATTGGTTTTCGTTTGAATTTGAAGTTTATTTTTTCTTGTTACTTGAAAAAGTTAATTGTTGCTATCTAAATTAATCTAATTATTCAGTGCCATACCTATCAAACAACCAAAAAACCTTTTCTTAGAATTAGAAAGAATTATAACAAAGTTCATCTGAAAGAAAAAAAAAAGATCAAGAATATCAAGGAAAATGATGGAAAAAAATGAAGGATGGTGCCCTAGCAGTAGAGGGAAGACTTACATGGATGAGCTCATACACCAATTGAATGTATGAAGTTACTTCTATGTAAAAAACAATGATCCACAACCAAAATGGTAGGTACAAAATTAATTATGACAGCACCTCAGCCATCATGGTGTTAATAAGATATCAGAGGAAAATGACACATATACCAATAACTCTCAGATACTCAACAAATTGATCCATATCTCAGTGATTTTGGAATTCTTTCAAAAGATGCAGATTTTTAAACATCCATGATCATCTATCCTGTGCAGCTCTTGCTCATGTTCTCCCACCAGAACTTGTGGCCTTCCTTGCTTTTTCCTGATTTGGGTGGTGGTTAGAGGAGAGGAGAATTTCCAGTATCACCATTTAACTCTACTGTTGTAATTCCTCACCAGTGCCAGGTGACTATCTCATCCTTTCTTCATTAAGCCATTCCCTGGTGACATACTTCATTCCTATTCTTCAAAGTTACTCAATGGTTAACTTTTATAGAGTCCTCGTGCCAACATGTGCTTCTATTTGATCTATCTATGATATAAATATCTCTATTATAAAGTAAAACATGATAAGAAAAGAAGAGGTACAAATTGTCTCAAGCAGTAAAGGGTAATTATTGATTGGGGGGAGGTGGGATCAGGGAGATGTACATGATTAGAGGTGACATTTTTATAGAAATTTAGAATTAGAATGATCCCATTAGTCCATCTCATTGATTATGTTCTCTTCAGGAATTCCCCTCGCCCCTAATATCACAAATGAGTGGCTATATAATCTCTGCTAAACTATCACTATTGAGATAACTATAAACCTTTGTAACATTAAAATGCCATTTAAATGTGAGTAACTAATATCATCCACATCACCAACTTCTTCTTGGACATCTTCAATTAGATGTCCCATAGATATATTAAACTCAATATGGCTAAAAGAGAACTCATTTTCTTACTAAACCTTACCATCTACAGAACTTTCTTATTATTGCTGAGAGCATCACCATTCTCCTATTCAGACTTGCAAATTTTGTGACATCTTCAGCTGTTCTCTCAAACTCACTAACCCATGTTGAATCTGTTCCCACATCTTATTTCTACCTTCAAAGCATCTCTTATATCTTGTCCCTTCACTGTTTATGCAATGATTACTTTTATATGGGCTCTTATAATCTCTGACATGGCCAATAGCAATAGCCTTCTAACTGGTCTTCCTGCCTCAGAACTTTCCCCACTCAAGTCCATCATTCATTCAGTGATTTTCCTAAAGCACGAGCACATTCAGGTGGCATTGTCCCACCAAAAATGAGTGACTCCCTATTATCCTCTACAATATCGAGTAGAATGTCATCTACCTGGTATTCAAAGCTCCTCAAAACCTAGACCTAGACCCTTCCTGCCTTTCTAATCTATTTATATTTTACTCCCATCCACATTCTAAAATGCTGGCATACATGCTCTTCCTCAGACATGACACTCCATCTTACTAATCCATGCATGTTCACTTCTTGCCCTTTACAAATGGAATGTTCTTTATTCTTATCCCTGTCTTTTGGTTTCCTTGCATTTTTAAAACCTCATGTCCATAATACCCCATCTGGAGGAGATATTTTCCATAGAACCCAGCTCCTGGGCCTTCCTTTCGAAATTACTTCCTATTTGCTCTGTATCTATTTTTATATGTGTTTTTTGCTTGTCGTGCCTGTTATTATAATGTGAACTACTTAAAGACTGAGAATAAATGTGTTTTTACTCTTCTTGGTACCCCTAAAACTCATCACAATGCCTGGCATATTGTAAATGCTTAAGTGCTTGTTCATTGACTAATTTAGAGAAGAAACAACTCTCCACATTCTTAATTTTGCAGAATGGAGTCAAAGAAATTTTATTCCATACCTATGTCTTAAAGAATGATGAGGATTTGACAGAAAGAAATTGGGAATGGGGAAGAGGGCAGAGGCTTCCCTAGGTATGAGCAATCAGCAAAAACAAAGGTATGAAGGCAGTAAGACAAAAATGATATATAGAGCACAGTAAGTTTTATGCAGAGCAAGTGGAATTCTCATTCTAACTCTTCTGTGGTATGGCCAGAAGTCTTTTTGGAAAGAGAAGCAGGCTTTCTTTTCACAATTGCATGCCACTTTCCCTTTTGGTATCAAAAGATTGTTGTTGAGGTCTGATCAGAATGAGTATACGCTCCACATGTACACACAAAACGATAATCAAGACATTCCTTCAAAGCAATTTTCCATGACACGGCAGCCAAAGACTCTCTCTGCTTACTAAAAGAAGTCTTTTCTAGGTCACAAAAAAGAGACAGACATTTATTAGTTTGGGCTTTCAGATAATCTTTCTCCTGCCAGAAAAATCCATTAAAGGGTACAGTCATCATTTCAGCTTGGTAACACAGGTAAAGGTGCAACTGATGGCATAAAGTATGTTTTTAAGATGCCTGTCAGCTAATTTCAGGAGGAATAACAGCTGGGGAAAAGGTAGGCATTATTTATAAAGTAAAGAGAACACACTGAATTTTGAAAGAAAGCCAATCCATTCTAACCATTCAAGGATTGCAAGCAATTAGGTACTATTTGCCGTGGCATAGCAGTCATCATCTATGATATCATAAAATCTATATATTTTTAAAAAGATGATATTTAAACTTTTTATGAACTTTGATATATTCAGCCTCCATCAGAAGGATCCACATCAAAATCTGCTTCATTTGATAAAAAGTATCTGAAAGTGACTTTGTTAGAGATTTATTTCCAAATTGCTAATAGATCTAATTAAAAATGCTTCGTTATCCATTTTCAGGCTCTTGTTAACATTCTGATTCATATTTCGAAGCAAAATTCAGCATCTGATGAATATACTCATTAAGGATGGGGAAATGATGAGAAACAATTCATTGCTTTCTGAGCATTTTCTAACTCTGAGTTATATCTCAAATTTGGAAAACAAAAAGATTTTAAGGCATTGAATGGGTGCATATAAACATCACCTGGACAGATTTTCAGAGGAGAAAGGGATCTTGAAGACCACTTGCAATTGAACAAGACCCCCAATATCTACAATTCTCACACTGAGGTCAAGATCCTATTATTAATTACCCAGATTATCTTAGTCATCTCAAACATCAGCTGTCCTCCATGCCTGAAATCTTTCTTTTTCATTTGTGCTTCCTGGCTTTGTTTAAGTCCTGGCTAATATACTACTTTGTACAAGAAGTCTTTCTCAATACCTTGTAGTTCTAATGCTTTCCCTGAGTTGATAGGGTCCAATTTACTTTGTATACATTATTTGCATATTATCTTTCTCATTAGCTTGTCTTCGAGAGTAAAGAACTGTTTTTGCTATCCTTTATACCCCTAATGCTTGGCACATAGTAGGTTCTTAAGAAAAGTTTGCAGTTTGATCTCTTCATTGGTCTCCATTCATCTCTTATTCTCTCTTCTCTCAAATCAATCCTTCACACTTTGCTGGTTGATATTTCTAAAACCCACATCTAATCATACTACTCCCTCTAATGAGAAACGTCTCTAACTCCTTATTGCTTCTAGGACAAACTATATATTCTTCTGTTTGGCATTTAAAGCCCTTTATAATCTAGCTCCAACTTTTATTTCAGACTGATTTCACATTTGTCTCTATCTAAATTCTATTATAACTGGCTTATTTGATGAACATCCCTATCACATCCCTGATGTTCAATTTCCAGTCTCCATGTTTTTTTTTAAGTGTGACCATTACTCATGGAATATTCTCTTTCTTCACACCTGCGTCTTTAATCTGTCTCTTTTCAAAGCTCAGTTCAAATACTATCTTCTATAGAGTTCTTGATGCTACTAGCTGTTAATTCTCTGTCTCACCTTCCCTCTAAAAATATTTTTTTAAATCTATTTTGGATTTATGTGTCTGTGTATGTGACATTTCCCACATTCCTTTCTGCCCCATGTAAGAATGGGATTTGTGCAAGGTGGATGGGACACAACAACTGTTATAGAGAAATGAGGTAAATCTTTAATCTTTGGTCAAAAGGGAGGGATAAAGGTGAGGTAGGTATTAGGAGGGGGAATGAAAGGGGAATGAATGTAGGGAAGGAATGAATGAGGTGGTATATTGAATGTAAGAGGATGAATGGGAGTATACAAGAGGGCAGCTCTAAAACAGGCTAGACACTGAGGCTAGAGACAGAGGACACTGGGGGAGATAGGTTGAACCCTGCAAGGCAAGGAAAGGTATCTCTATAGATACACAGGAGTTGGGCCAGTCAGAAATGTTTAAATCTGCCTTGAGGGCTTCTCTTGTTAGTTTCTAAAGTCCCTTGAGGGAGGAGTCGAAGGGCTCCTACCTGTCAGTGAAACTGATGGCAGGAGGAAGTCTTGGGTAAGACTTCCTGCCAAGATGGATGCCTGCAGGATACCCTCAAGAAAGAAAGAAAAATAACTCCTTCACCCTTCAGCCCTTGTCTCAATCTTCGACACAATGATTCACCAGAGGGTTTGAGTAGGTAACAAAAAGGGGATTTATTAATATCCGGATAAATCAGAAAGGAGAGAGGGGTTTAGGGTTTTGTAACAGCCAACTAGGGAGAAAGCTAAAGGTGGGGGAAGGGTCACAGGAGGGTTAGACTGAGAGAGCCTGCTCTCTCAGTCAGGAAGATTTGGCTGCCTTAAAGTAAAGTATTTACTAGATCAATAAAATAAGGGATAGCTTGATTTAAGGATGTCCTACTTGCCTACAGAAAACTAAAACCCACAATTTTTAATCACCAAACCAAAAACCACCCTTCCTCCCAGAGCCCAAAGGGAATTTCAGGGAAGATAAGAGGGTTATAATATGGAGAGGGTCAGGGAGAGGTCCAGAGAAATCAGCTATGTTCTAATTGTCCAGAGATAAAAGCACAGGCCAAAGCAAAGCTGAAAGCCAAAAGAAGAGCTTCAGTTGGAATATCTGCTCTCTTCAAGCCTCAGACTCCAACTGACTTTCTGTGAAGATTCTAAGACTTAAAGGCCAACGCTGTTTACAGTTGACTCTTTTCAAAGCAAAAGCCTCTGTTGCATCCTTGCATTACACAACATACAACTCCTTGAGTATTTCCACTCCCTAGTGCTGCGACATCTGCATAGGTACTTAATAAAGGCTTATTGAATTACAATAGGTCTCATTATATGTGAATGTGACACAAGTAATTTGGGGTATACATGATTGGATATTGAAAAAATAAAGGCAGATAAATCTGTAAAATAAAACATTTTAATTACACTCTAAATCTCTGCCACATCTCCAAGTAGTGTGAAGTCTCATAGTACTTCACCTATTCATGTTTATTCTTGCTCTGAGAAGGGCTAGTTTGAGGCATTAATTTGTTTTGTACCAAATATTAGCTCTGGCATCTGTCTTTGTCCTGGGGTTCTTGCTTGTAACAAGTCCTGTCCACATCCCTTTGTTTCATTAATGTTATTTGGTTATGAATAATGACCCTAAAGCATGAATAGTGATTCTGGAAGCTCTGATCTGCCTAAGAAAAGTCATAAATGACCTAGCTATATTTGTAAAAGAAATGCTTATAAAATAATGAAATATGTTATTATGTGCTATTTTCAGATTGCCCAAAGGTTCTTGAATGTATTGGCCATGTAAAGCAAGGTCCTACTCTATACTGAATTGTATTGAAAATCAACTATCTCCTGAGGCAAATAATTCATCTTGATGAAGTTAAAACTTTTAGATAATTTTTCCTTATATTTTCTTAGTTTACCTTTGGAGCCTAGCTATGCCCCTTGGAGTCCAGCACAGCAAGGGCTAATCTGTATTTTAACATGTTGTTTTTGATGGCAGCTATGTGGCACAGTAGTTAGAGCAATGGTCCTGGTATCAGGAAGACCTGGACTTCAATCTGACCTTGGACACTTACTAGCTATGTCATTCTGGGCAAGTCACTTAGACCTGTGTGTCTTAGTTTTCTCATCTATAAAATAAGATAGAGGAGCAAATGGCAAACCACTCCAGCATCTTTTCTGAGAAAACCCCAAATGGGGTTAAAAAGAGTCTGACACAGCTGAAAAACAACTGAACAACAATTGTTAGGAAATATTTTTCCTTTATCATACCTTAGTTTGCCTCTGTATTCTAGATATGTCCTTTAGGGCTCAGCAGAAGAACAAGGCTAATCTCTAAGACTATCCTCTAATTCTTCTCTTTTTCAAGTCAAGCCTCCCTACTTCCTTCAACTATTCTTCATAAGGCATAATCATTCTCTCATTTTTTCCTGTTTGTGTATTAATTGTAAAATACAAAACAAAGCCTCAGTTTACTCATTTATTTTCAATGTCTCAAGTCCAGCTTGTTAGTTGAGTTCAACTTCTCAAAATAAGGGATCACTGTTAAAAGGTTTTCAAGAATGGATTGTGTTAGCAGCATATATTATTAACATATTAATTTTGAAAAGAGACAGTTTATTGTGTTACATTTCATGTATGGCAGAAAAGTGGCAAGTGGGATTAGCAAAAGAAATGACTAATTTGATGGAGAAAATGTATAATATTGAAGTGAATCTTACAGGCAAGAGTCACATGAATTTTTTTAAACTCTTACTCTTAAAATATATATTTTATGTATTTTTATGTGTGTAATGGAGATTTATAGTTTCATCTGTAGTACTCATTTCTGTTCTTTGAATGGGGAAATGTTCATATTTGTTAGTGCTTTTTAAGTTCATAGTAATAAAAGATAAAAATTAAATATAAAAAAAATTTACAAAACCCTTACTTTCTATCTTAGAAACAACTCTAAGACAGAAGGACAGGGGCTAGGCAAAGGGGGTCAAGTGAATTGTCCAGGTTACACAGCTAGGAAGGTTCTGAGGCTAGATTTGAATACAAGTCATCCAGACTCCAGGCCAGGTCATTTATCCACTGTGCCACCCAGCAGTCCCTATCTAAAGAATTTCTTTTTTCTTCTATAATTGCTACTACTGGCATTTCTGGTACAATGTTAAATAATACAGGTGATAATGGGCATCCTTGTTTCACTCCTGTTCTTACTGGGAATGCTTCTAACTTATCCCCATTGCAGATGATGCTTGCTGATAGTTTTAAATATATACTGTTTATTATTTTTAGGAAAGGCCCATCTATTCCTATGTTTTCTAGTGTTTTCTATTTTTTATTTAGAATATTTTTCCATGGTTACATGATTCATAATCCCCCTCCCTAATCCAACAAGCAGTTCCACTGGGTTATATATGTATGATTGTTCAAAACCTATTTCCATGTTATTCATATCTTCAGTAGTGCAATCTTTTAACATCAAAATCCCAATCGTATCCCTATCACATTATGTGATCAATCACATATTTTTCTAATGCATTTCTGCTCCCACAGTTCTTTCTCTGGATGTGGATAGTGTTCTTTATCATAAGTTCCTCTGGATTGTCTTGAGTCATTGCATTGCTGCTAATAGAGACATCCTTTACTTTCAATTGTACCACAGTGTATCAGTCCCTGTGTACTATGTTCTCCTGTTTCTGCTCCTTTCATTCTGCATCAATTCCTGGAGGTCATTCCAGTTCACATGGAATTCCTCCAGTTTAGTACTCCAACCTCTCCCTATGAAAAATTCTTCTAATCACTATAATAGTGAATACAGTTTTTGAGAATTACACGTAACATTTCTACATAAAGGAATACAAATAATTTGATCTTATTGAAGCCCTTAAAGAGGCAAATTTAAAAATAAGAGTTTTCTTTCTTTCCTTCTATTTCTTATTTACCTTTTCATGTTTCTCTTGGTTTTTGTGGTTGGATATCAAACTTTCCATTTAGTCCTGGTCTTTTCTGTGCAAATACTTGGAAATCTTCTATCTTGTTGAATGCTCATACTTTCCCTGGAACTATATAGTCAGTTTTGATGAGTAGGTGATCCGTGTTGTAGACCCAATTCTCTTGCCTTTCTGAATATCATATTCCAAGCCTTGCAGTCTTTTAGTGTGGAGGCTGCCAGATCCTGTGTGATCCTGATTGGTGCTCCTTGATATCTGAATTGTCTCTTTCTGGTTTCTTGTAAATTTTTTTCTTTTACTTGGAAGCTCTTGAATTTGGCTACCATATTACTGGGCATTGTCTTTTCAGGGATTAGTGTAGAGGGTAATCTATGGATCCTTTCGATGTCTATTTTGCCCTCTTGATGAAGAACATCAGGGCAGTTTTGTTGGATAATTTCTTGTAGTATGGAATTCAAATTTCTATTAATTTCTGCTTTATCCAGAAAGACTAATGATTCTCAAATTGTCTCTTCTAGACCCGTTTTCTTGATCTGTCAACTTCTCAGTGAGATATTTCATGTTTCCTTCTATTTTATCAGAATTTTGACTTTGCTTTATTTGTTCTTGCTGTCTTGAGTGATCATTGGCTTCTACTTGCCCAATTCTTGTCTTTAGAAACTGGTTTTCTGCTATAATCTTTTGATTTTCCTTTTAGATTTGGTCTATTCCATTTTTCATGGTTTCCTCCAATTTGCTTATCATTTCATTTGATTTGGGGGCATCTTTCTCCAATTGGGAATTTCTGTCTTTTAATCTGTTAATTTCCTTTTGAGCTATTTCCCACTTTTCTTGCCAAATCTCTTCCATCTTTCTCATGATCTCAGATTTGAACTCTTCAAGAGCTTGTGGCCAATTTTCATTTTTGAGGGGAAGGTTTGCATGTGATTACTTGTTTGTTCTCTTTTGCTGTTTGTTCTGTTGTCTGGATATTTTCTGTGTAAAAGTTATCGAGTGTTAAAGATTTCTTCTTCATCTTTCTCTTTGGAGGTTCTTGTGCATGGCTTGCCATTATTATTATTATGCTGTTTATATTTCTCAGTCAGAAGTTTGGTTGAGGCAGGCAGGTTCTCTGCCTATCGAGATGTGGAGGAGCTTTTGCCTGAGTCAGAGAGCCCTGCAGCCCTCTCAGATTTATCCTCACCCCACCCCCCCACCCCCCAGCGATCTGTTCTCTTTAGGTTCCTGGTGTCTCAAATCTAGCTGTTCTCAGGGTCAAGCCTCCTGGTGGTCCCCTTGTTTGCTCCTCTGCCTGAGGTTCCTTTAACAGTCTCAGGCTTCTACTTCCACAGTTATGCACTCTTCCACACTGGGTCCCCACCCAAGGTCCACACCTGAGCTCAAGGTCTGCGCCTGCACTCAAGTTCTACACTCAAGTTCTGCATTCAATGTCCTTGTTCTTTAGCCTTTTGGGGTCTTAAGTCTTGCTGCTCTCAGAAGCAGGCCCTGGTGATCCCAGGTAGCTGCCAAGAACTTAATGAGTGCCCCAACCTTGCTCTAACTCTTGTGCACATGCTTTGGCACTGTAGGTGTGTGTGTGTGTGGGGGGGTTGCTCAGCTCACTTTTTAGTGAGAGCTATTTCACCCCCTTATAGCATGGAAATGCCCTAATCCCACTTACCCTCAATGCTGCACCACATTGTGGTATACCTTCTTTCATCTGGATTAGGTTTTTGTGTCTTCTTGAGGAGTCCTGTATATGTGGGTTAGAAGAAGTTAAGTATGCTGATTCTACTCTGCTGCCATCTTAACCCGGAAAACCCCCTAGAGTGATTTTAAATGGAATTTCTCTTTCCAACTCCTGCTACTGAAGTATTTTGGAAGTATATACAAATGCTGATGATTTATGTGGGTTTACCTTGCTACTTTGCTGAAGTTGTTAATTATGTCTACTAGTCTTTTAGTTTATTTTCTGGGATTCTTTAAGCATACCATCATATCATTTGCAAAGAGTAATAGTTTAGTTTCCTCATTGCCTATTTTAATCCCTTCAATTTCTTTTTCTCATCTAATTGCTATTGCTAGTATTTCCAGAACAATATTATTTAATGGAGGAGATAACAGGCATCCTTGTTTCCCTCCTGATCTTATTAGGAAGGCTTCTAAATTTTCACCATTGCAGATGATACTTGAATACTGTTTATTTTTTGAGGAATGGCCCTTTTATTCCTATACTTTCTAGTGTTTTCAATAGGAATGAGTATTGTACTTTTTCAAAGGCTTTTTTGCATCTATTGAGATAATCATGTGTTTTCTGTTGGTTTGGTTGCTGATATGGTCAATTATTTGGGTTGTTTTCCTAATATTAAACCATCTTCTCATTCCTGTTATAAATCCCACCTGATCATAATGAATAATCCTTGTGATAACTACCTGGAGTTTTTTTGCTAGTATTCTATTTAAGATTTTTGCATCTGTGTTCACTAAGTAGATTTGTCTGTAGTTTTCTTTCTTTGTTTTTTTTTTTTGTCTACTTGGCTTAGGAATCAGAAATATATTTATGTCATAAAAGGAATTTTGCCAAATTCCTTCTTTGTTTATTTTGTTAAATTGTTTGTATAGTATTGGGATTAGTTATTCCTTAAATTTTTGATAGAATTCAGTTGCAAAATTATCCCTGGGTATTTTTATTAAGAATTTCCGTGATGACTTATTTAATTTCTTTTTATGAGATGGGATTCTTTAAGTATTCTATTTCCTCTCTTGTTAATCTAGGCATAAACTTCTGTGTTCTGATGACACACTATGTGCAAATATTTTAACCTTTCTGGGTTCCTTTTATCTTTTCTTGAAATGATAATTATATTTATATCAAACCTATATGTATATATACAAATATAAATATTATGTATATATACACATACATACACAATATACATGTAGATATAAACATAAGGTTTATGAGTGAACACTTATATTTTGTTTTAGCTCAGTGGGAGAAAAAATAAACTGAATCAATTGATTTTCAGCTGGTGTCCACCTTCTCTATTTTATGTAAAAAGGAGATAAGATTCTGAGGTTTTTGAGGTTTTTATGTAGGATCTGGGAAAGAGCTGAGCTCACTGTATCTGAGCTATCTTCTAAGAATAACAGCCAACACCTTTTGAATGATTTTAACAAGAATTAAAAGTTCTTCTTTATGTTATTTCATTGGATATGAAAAGTAATTCCCTTTTCAACCTAAGTTTTTCAAGTTAAAGTACAACTAAAACATGTTGGATCCTTAGCTATGTGATATAGAGAATAGGAAGTTGAAACAAAATTCTAACAAATTTTGTGCTTTTGAATGTCACTTTTATTATTTACCTTCATTTCAATTGTATTTCTTAATATCTAGATCTGCAACCTATATTATCTATATCTATTTTTTTCTCAGGTCCTGTACCCAGATAACAATCTCTTATCATAAATAAGAATTTTTTTAAAATAACAAGGAAATATTTTAGTAAAACTATTCAATTCATTACTGCCTCACATTTTCTATATTGAATGGAGCACTGCAAGTTTTCATTCATTGTATTACAAAAGATTTTAACTAGACTCTCTGTCTCATCTCACTTCTACTCCAGTTTATCCTGGATTCACTGTTAAGGTGATATCATGAAGGGCAGTTCTCATTATGTCTTCCCCTAGTCCATTCACTGAATTCCAGTAGTTCCCTATTTCTTCCAAGACTAAATAAAAAAGCTCTCTGTCAAGGATTTTAATCTTTTTCTGACCTGCTCCTTTTCTACCTTTCCATTCTTCTTATATTTTACCTACCTCCATGCAATCTACAATTCAGTTATTATTGCCTATGCAATTCCTCAAGATACTACATCTCTCTTTGTCTTTTCATTGCCTATCTCCTGTGGCCAAAATGTTCTGTGCCCTTACATCTTCCTTTTGGTTTCCCTGGCTTCCTTCAAGACTCTGCTCTTCTCACTCTCTGTAAGAGATCACCTCAGTTGCTAGTGCTCTAAAAACTGTATATATTTCCCATGAACCTAATTACTTACATGTGGTATCCTCCCAAAGAATGTATCCTCTTTGAGGGAAAGGAATGATTTGGTCTTTTTTTTTACATCTTAAGCACACAGCACACAGTAAACTCTATAAATGCTTCTCAACTGAATTGTATCTATTTTTCTGAAGTTCAACCAGCTGTAGGCTTGCCTGCTAATTGGTCGTTAATAGGATTAAAGTCTTGGGGCAGCTAGGTGACTCAGTGGCTAGAGAGACAGACCTGGACATGGGAAACCATGGGTTAAAATCTAGCCACACCTTAGGCAAATGACTTAATCCCAGTTGTCTATTATACTTCTTCTGCCTCAGAACTCATAGTTAGTATTGATTCTAAGAGAGAAGGTAAAGCTTAAAAAAACTAACCACTGATTAAAGGATAATAGTCCAGAAATGGCCTTGATTCTAAAACAGTAAGTTTTTCATCTTTTGTACACACTCATTGAAATACCGTGAGGGATGGGAGAGAAACTTGCTTCTTGTACCCAACATGTAACTTTTAGGAAAAGAAATGAATTCTTTAACTAAACACAGTGTGCAATAGTATGAAACTTTACCATGATTTGAAATAGTCTAATCCATGATTCTACACAAAAATTTAAAATACCACATAAAGTATTTAAAAACCACATAGTAAAAGAAATGAAATTAAGAAGCTGTGAATTTTTGACAGCAATTCTTAATTATATGATTTTTTCAACTAAAAGATATTATAGTATAGTGGATAGATGATTGAACTTTAAAATTTAACTTGATAAATCAATGACATTATTATTATTAATCTTATGTTACTAAGATTAGGTGGTTAAGCCAAAGTTTGGAAATTTGTTAGACTATAGGAAGAATTTCTGATCAATGATGGTTATTAGTTATCTGGTTTTTGGAAAAGGAAAAGAACCTATATATTCTAAAACAGTTATAAGGGATCTCTTTGTGTGACAAAAAATGGAAATTAAAGGGTAGCCCACAAATTGGGGGATGACTAAACACGTTGTGATATATGACCATAACAAAGTACCACAGTGCTGGAAGAAATTATGAGCAAGTTAACTTTTTTAAAACATAGAAAGACCTAAATGAAATTATGAACAGTAAAATGAATAGAACCAAGAGAACATAACATACTTCTACAGAATTAATATTGGAAGAATAACTTCTGAATGCCCACCTCCAGAGAAAGAATGAATAATAGAAACATGAAAGACATAATTTATATATACATTTTTATTGGCTGGGTGATGCCTTCTCTTGTGAGAGGAAGGGAGGGAGGAGTAAGGTAGGTAGGAACTTTAATGTACCAACAAACAAATGAATTAATTTTTAAAATAGTAATTTGATCAAGTATAGGATCTCCTTTTCTAGAATTCTGTAAAATTAGTATAAATTCTTCTCCTGCCCCTAGCATGATTTAGGAGGAATTCTGACTAAAGGCAGATGATTGGACTAAATGATCTTACAAGATTCTTTCCAGTTCTATTTATAATTATTTTTGTCATTATAATTAAGCTCATATTATGCCTTGCCAAGCACTCTGTCTTACAGAATATATAGAAGACATGGTCCTTGATCATAAGGAATTCTTCTTACCACCTGCCCCAAGTAGTTTTTCAAGAACAGATCACATTGTACAAGAGATTTAATGAAAGGGTTCAAGATGATTGATAACTCCAGGAGAGAAGTGAATGTTGTCAGCCTCACATCCCAATGTTTGCTTGCCCTATGTCATTTACAAAGTAAATGAAATAGATTTGTCCCATTTAATTTGCAAACTTTAGATACTTTCCCAATTTAAATTACTAACAATGACTGCATGTTTGATTAAATCCCTTCCTAAGAGCCCTTACTTGTCAGATTTTTTTCCCTAGCAGTTCAGTGAATCTTCTAGCCTATTCCCAAATTGCAATGAAATGATATCCCTTATTAAGGAAGGCATCCGGAGCTTTATGAAATATACCCAAGGATATCATTCTCAGGGAGGACTAGCTTTACTGATTATGAATACAAATACATGCATTGGACCTACCTAGTTTCAATACAAGTCATGCCAAAGAATGATGCTGCCCATTGGAAAAAAAATACAGCTCAGGGATCAGAGCATTCTGCCACTTGCAATGATAGGAACATGCTGAGAGGGGAGTGAAGGTGGGGGAAGGGGAGGGATTGTGGCAGTAAAGAGAGAGTGAAAGACTCTTTAGTACCAAGGACAGCTCTGGCCTAACTTAGCAGAATGGTGAATTTGCATGTTGCTCCATCTTGGAGAAAGGTAACTTACTTGACATTCAGAGGAATGAAATAGCACCAGAAAGAGCTTTCTCGAGCTGTTTTCATCTTTGCTAGCTTGCATTGTCATCATGTATTTCTGGCAAATAGAGTTTGCATCAGTTCAGTTGACAGGTCTTCATGAATTTTAATATCCTGACTCCATATTCATGTTAGTGTTGATGTATCCCTGCACCTTTTTCCCACTTCATCTTCTGTAAGGAACCTGGATTTGGGCCAAAAATATATATGGAGTATTGTCTTGCTCAGTGACTTCTCAAACAATTAAAGCACTTTAAATGAAAAATTGCATCAGTTTATGGAATTTGTTTCAACAAATGCAAAAGCTATAACTCATAAGGTCTCATGTAAATGAGGAAAAAAGTAGATAACACATTATATAAGTCTGCTCCCATGGTCTTTATATTGAACTTGTTTAAATTTGGACTACTTCAGAAACGCTTCCTGAGGCCTTTTTATCTTTAATTTAGACAAGGCTAGGAGTTTGTTTTTCATGTCAGTCACTACAGCACATTATGAAAACTTTGGAAGCCCTCTTCAGAGTGCTACAAGCAAATTAAAAATAAAGTTTATAACAAAAGCGATACAAATGTGCTTAGTCATTATATTATTTCTGTTTGTAAGGAATGAATTTCACACCCTGCAATTGCAATTTTTATATCAGCAAAATGATTCTCCCAATTAACATATGCAAAATTGGTATTTAGTCACCTGCTAGCTTGGCTGTTGAACACAGAAAGGCACATCACAAAATATGACATATAGAAAAATATATAACACAAAAAGGAAAGGTTTGTGCTGATGGAGAAAGATATAGAAATTTACTTTTTTTGAAAAAAAATGAGCTCAATCAGCATATTCAATTCCCAATTCTGCTGCATAATACTAAGGAGGAAGATGATACGTATCCTGCGTATAAAAAAGTCAGAAAAAATCCTGATTCTTGTCTTATATTAGATGTTATTTAGAGATGCAGAAGTACATAAATAGTATAAAAGCTGCAGTTCTAGCCATAATAATTCAAGAGACTTGATCATAGGTGTATCATTTGCTCTGGTTGTTTCAGGCTAAATCTTGAGGTTTCAAATGCAAACACCTCCAGAGATGCTAATACAGAGCTTTTGCTTCTTTTCTTTGACTTTATCTATTTCTGAGAAAGGTTACCTATGAATTTCAGGTTTTCAGAATTCATCTAAGTAACAAGCATGCCAAAAATGCAATAAAGACTTTTTGTAGCCTAGAGTCATCATTACCTGAATGATAAGAACATTAGGAATGAAAGGGCTGTATCATCTTCTTGAACCAGAAATAGAGAGATAAATATATGCTTGGATTCTGTAGTAACAGTGAAATATTCAGTTCTCTGCCATCTATTAGAATATATATCTTTAGATGTATAAATGTTTATATAAGTAATGAAAGACAGTATGGCAAAGCAGAGATAGTGTTGGAGTTGCAAATATGAAGAATTGGGTTCAAATGTCAACTTCTTTACTTATTAGTTATATGATTATGGGTAAATCATTTAACCTCTGAAATCCTTAGAGTACACTTCAAAGTAAATATGTTTTTTATATATTTGTAATCTTCTTGGAAGAGACTATTTCTATAACAGAGAAATCACAGATCCCTGATGTACTGACATATAAAAATTAGTGATCCAAAAAACATTTTCCCTTACAATTTAATTTTCCTAGATAAACCTCAGGAATTTCTATGCTTCACTAAAACAGAAATACACACACAACACACACATATACACACACACAACTCTATCAAATATCAATAATATATTCAATAAAATGAACATTTTGTTGAGTATTCATTATTTAAAATGAATATTTTTTCTTTACTGCAGAAAATATAAGTAAAACATAGTCCCTACCCTCAGGAAGATTATACTCTTTTATTTTATTTGAGAAGAAAATGTGGGATAATATAAATAATCCCCAATAACTATATTCCAATAGATAGTAAAATCTAATGGCAAAAAGCTTCATAAGTCCAATGGTCTAGCTATAATTCAGATTTTATTCACACCAACCATGTGGGCACATGTAAATCATTTAATATCTTTAGTTCAGATTCAACTCTTTATAAAGTACAGATGAGTAGAAGAACTATGCATGGAAGGAGCTTCTTTATTTGGCATTATGAACACTCATGAAATAATATGGCTAGATAAAAAAATACCCTAAAGTTCAAGGCAGAATATTAGTTCTATAAATGAGATAAAAAAGATTTATTGGGGTTCAGGAGAAGGGAAGATGACTTTAAGCGAGGGAAATTATGGAAAATTACATGGAAGAAATATAATTTGAATTGGGTTTTATAGTATGAGACAATTTCAACAGCTAGAGAGGGATTGGAAAGGTATTCCAGGAGGGTGTCATCATAAACAAAAGTGTGAACACTATTGAGAGAGTTGTTTAAAAAATGGTATGTCTTTGTGGGACATCAATCATAAGAATATAAGCTTCTGTGTACAAGAATTATTTCTGCCTTTTATTTTTATGTCCAGCTCTTAGCATTTTTAACAACTGAGGCACTGTGCTGGGTATGAATTGCTGGAAATGATTGGCTTCTTATTTGTGAAAATATTTTGCCACATCCCCTCCAAAATATATTGTTTTCCTTTGCTGTCATGTTAGCCAATCTGCAAGGTGTGAAGTGGTACCTCTGAGTTGTTTTGATTTGCATTTCTCTAATTATAAGAGATTTAGAACACTTTTTCATGTGCTTATTGGTAGTTTTGATTTCTTTATCTGAAAATTGTCTATTCATGTCCCTTGCCCATTTATCATTTGGGGAATGGCTTGATTTCTTGTACAATTGATTTAGCTCCTTATATATTTCAATAATTAGACCTTTTTCAGGGTTTTTGTTATAAATATTTATCCCAATTTGTTGATTCCCTTCTAATTTTGGTTGCATTGGTTTCGTTTGCACAAAAAATTTTAATTTAATGTAATCAAAATTATTTATTTTATATTTTGTAATTTTTTTAACTCTTGTTTGGTTTTATAATCTTTCCTTTCCCAGAGATCTGACAAGTATATTATTCCATGTTCACCTAATTTACTTATAGTTCCCTTCTTTTTATTCATGGCATTCACCCATTCTGAATTTATCTTGGTTTAGGGTGTGAGATGTTGATCTAAACCTAATCTCTCCCATATTGTTTTCCAATTTTCCCAGCAGTTTTTGTCAAAAAGTGGATTTCTGCCCCCAAAACTGGGTTTTTTGGGTTTATCATAAACTGTCTTGCTTACATCTCTTACGCCAAGTCTATTCCACTGATCCTCCCTTCTGTCTCTTAGCCAGTACCATATTGTTTTGATGACTACTGTTTTATAGTATAGTTTAATATCTGGTACAGCTAGACCACTTGCCTTCACATTTTTTCATTATTTCCTTTGATATTCTTGATCTTTTGTTCTTCCAAATGAACTTTGTTATGTTTTTTTTTTTCCTAATTCAGTAAAAAAAGCTTTTTGGTTGTTTGATAGGTATGGCACTAAATAAGTAAATTAATTTGGGTAGAATGGTCATTTTTATTATGTTAGCTCACCCTACCCTTGAGCAATCAATGTTTTTCCACTTGTTTAGATCTAGTTTTAATTGTTTGGAAAGTGTTTTGTAGTTGTGTTGGTATAATTTCTGTGTTTGTTTTGGTAGATAGATTCCTAAGGATTTTATATTGTTTAGTGTGATTTTAAATGGCATTTCTCTTTCTAACTCTTGCTGATGAGATGTGTTAGAAATGTATAGAAATGCTAATGATTTATTGCATTCATTTTATATCCTGCAACATTGCTAAAATTGTTGATTATTTCCACTAGCATTTTAGTTGATTCTCTAGTTTAGTTGATTCTCTCTTGGGATATTAATACATTGCTGGTGGAGTTGTGAATTGATCCAACCATTCTGGATGGCAATTTGGAACTATGCCCAAAGAGTGCTAAAAGACTGTCTGCCCTTTGATTGAGCCATACTACTGCTGTGTTTATACCCCAAAGAGATCAAAAGGAAAAAGATAGACCAAAAATATTAATAGCCACACTCTTTAAAGTGGCAAAAAACTGGAAAACGAGGGTATGCCCTTCAATTGGGGAATGGCTGAACATATTGTGGTATCTGTTGGTGATGGAATATTATTGTGCTCAAAGGAATAATGAACTGGAGGAATTCCATATGAACTAGAATGATCTCCAGGAACTGATACAAAGTGAAAGGAGTAGAACCAGGAGAACATTACACACAGACACTGATACACTGTGGTAAAAATCAAATATAATGGACTTCTCTACTAGCATCAATGTAGGACATCCAGGACAACTCTGAGGGACTTATGGGAAAGTACACTATTCACATTCAGAGGAAGAACTATGGAAGTAGAAACACAGAAGAAAAACAACTGCTCCAACACATGGGTTTATGCAGATATGATTTGGGATATAGAATCTTAACAACCACCCCAGTGCAACTATTAATAATATGGAAATAAGTCTTGATCAATGACACATGTAAAACCCAGTGGAAATATGTGTTGGCTATGGGGGGGATAAGGGAGGGGAGAGAAAGAATATGAAATTGTAACCATGGGAAAATGCTCAAAATATATATATATATATATATATACACATAAAGATGAAAATAAAGTCTATAGGTCTATTTGGGTCTATAGAGAAGGGAAGAAAGGCAACAATAGGGATAAAAAGAAATGGATCAAATGAGATGAGAAGTAGGTCAAGGTCCTGATTATTTTAAGTGGAGACTCTTAGACAATGAATCGTTAACTTCCTTTTCCACCAAGACTGCCTATTGTCTAGTTCCTTAAAGATGATCTTTGTGATTTCCCTTAGATCACTACGAAATTTTCACCTTTATACTTAAACTAGACATTCTTAAAAGAATTTGACTTCTAGTTTGAATAGTAAAGATATAAAAATGTACCACACATATTTCTGTATATATAGTTCAGCAGTAGGAAGCATTGAAATAAGAAATAGTCACTTCTGAACCATATATTGACTTTTTTTCCAGCTGACACAAATTAAGTGGGAGAAAGTAGAAAGATAAGTCAATATATTTAAATTCTTCCAAAGCATACATATAGGGTAAAACTATTGCCTAAAATAAACTATCTTTGTAAGAGACAGTTTTGCTTTTAGATATTATCACAAGAGTTCTACCTTTTTCTTGCTAAAATAACAAGAATAAAACAACCCTGTTATGTCATGAATGACACATTCATTTCACAAAATTAAGGCAATTAATATATTATCAGATTAAAAAGTAAAGAATCTGATGTATTAAATAATGGAATAGAGTGGCATATAGATCCTGAACATATTAGGATTTTCACACAGGGAATTCAGTACAGTCACAGATAAAAAAAAAACTTTTTAGCCATTTTGGGCACATGTTGGACAGAGATTTTTGAAAATATCAATAGGCCACATCTAGTTCAACTCAATTGATTGAAAAAAAACAACCTCTTACCTTCCATCTTGGAATCAATATCATGTATTGGTTCCAAGGCAGAAGAGTGGTAAGGGCTCAGATATGAGAGTTAAGTGACTTGCCCTGGGTAACACAACCAGGAAGTATCTGAAGCCATATTTGAATTCAAGACCTCCCATCTCTGGGCCTGATTCTCAATTCACTGAGCGACATAGTTTCCCTTCAATTAATTTTTAATAGTATTCTTGCATTGATTCTAGAATCCTTTCATTGAATTCCTATTAATAAGTTCCTATTGAAAGCATACACTGTGATGCTCTTTTCTTAGGAAGGTAACAACAGACTATTTTCAAGAATACCTCCAAATCCTCGGTTTTTACAATTCAAAATATTTCTTGGGCTCCAGAGACAAATTTTTTCTGGTCATACTCCAGAAAAAGCTTTCTTAAGTTATTCATACATTCTAAATATTTTTTTCCATTGAATGATAATGTCCATGTAAGATTTGTCAAAATGTTACCATTCACTTTCTGGACTCAATTGCTTTTCTACTTAGAAATTTGTGCTAAGCTTTGCAATAATTAATATCCTCTGAAGCAATCAGTTTTAGCTACTATTGTGTAAGCCACATATCAAAAAGATCTCCCAAGTTTGTCTTCATGAAGTTATCCACTAGAAGCTAAAGCTGAAGCATTTTACATTTTAATGTTTTAATCTTGAAGAGAAGGCAAAAAATAAATAACATAGCCATGCCCTTTATTACAAATGGGCTATGCTCTAAAAGTTCATTTTTTAAGTTAGTTATTTGGTGCTCAAAACACATTTTCCCAAAGAAAGATTATTATAAATGGAGATCCAGGACTAACCCACAAAAACCTATTAATGTAGCTAAAATGCATTGCATTTGCTATGAAAAATAGAAGTGAATACTGCCAAATAAAACAAAACTAAATTAAATATCCTCCATATATCATATAATTCTATCTTTAGATCATCCTATCAAACAAAATGTAATTAAATAAGATGTATCAATCCATCTATCACGCCTCTATCAATTTATCTGTCAATATCATTTATGTATTCACCTATCTGTGTAGATCTTTGTATCATCCAGGCAGTTATCTATAGATAGAGCTCTGGAATCTGCTGTCAGAAAGACTAGTGTTCAGATTCTGTCTCAGACATTTAGTAGCTGTATGATCCCTCGGCAAGTCAATTAACTATTGTGTGCCTCAAATTCCTAATTTACAAAATGAAGGTAATAATTACATCTACCTCATAGAGTTGTTGTGAAGGTTGAATAAGATATTTGTAATTTTTGGCAATTTTTTAATGTTTACAGACTTTTAAATTTATGAATGCTTTCTCTCTCTCTCTCTCTCTCTCTCTCTCTCTCTCTCTCTCTCTCTCTCTCTTTCTCTCTCTCTCTCTCCCTCCTCCTCACCATCTATTCTTCTATAATGTATATATCTCTCTTCATATGTTGAATAGAAAATTCTTACTCCAGTGTCCTACTGTAGGGAAGAAGTCAGCTCCTTGGCCTCTGTGTATCAGAGGTAAGAGTCTGGTTCCTTAAGTTCTATTCCAGTTGGGTTCAATCCTTGACATTTTCCATAGGCTCTAGTAACAGCTTATGCCTGCTACCTTAGGACTAGCCTGGATTAGAATAAAAAAATATTCTGCAAAGACTGCTGGTGGTGACTTTTTTAGGTCATGGACATATTGAGTTTGAGATGTCTATGGAACACCCACTTCAATGTATCTAAAAGACAATTTGAGATTCATGAATGTATGTTGAGACAAACTAGGACTGGATATCAATCTGGGAATAAGTATAATGAAAAATTGTTTTTGGGCCCCTGTGTCCCACATCTGAATCTGCCTTGACAGTGGCAAAAAATGAGACAGAAGGTGGTAGTAATCATAAAGTTCTTAGCCTATGTGTAAAATGTTACCTGAGCTGTTGAAACTCTTAATGTTTAACTATAATTCTATTACCAACATATTAATACAGTATGGACAGAACAGAAACACTTTATATTCATCTTAAAAATGAAATCAGAAGACAAAGACCAAATGGAAAGATGACGTATAGATCTGTTTCAGAGGGAAAAATAAGGTAGCTGGTAGATTTTAATCATCTTTCTGAAAAAAGACAAGAAGAAGCATTATTTTGTGGGCAGTTGGAAATTATTTTTTGCAGTGCTTGTGATATCTACAAACACATAGACCACTAAAAAAGATAGTAGATTACAGCAGTATCTATTGCAGAGAATGAAGTTGAAAAAGTCTAAAAAGAAGGTGGGATCTTTCAACTCAGTTATTAAAATGGGAAGGTAAACAAATGGGAAAATGGTATAAATTTTGCCACAAAATTACACTTAGACCTAAGAAAGTGAAAAAAATACTTATATATTATTCAGAAGACATTCAGTTTATCTATCAATAGGCATTTAAAAAATGTTTACTATGTATAGGGTACTGAGATAAGCACTGGAAGGATACAAAAAAAGGCAAAGAAAATTCCTGCCCTCAAAGACTATGTAATCTTATGGACATCCAGCAATGTTAAAAAAATAGGTAGGTATAGAGAAGTTATATACAGAATGATGAAAGATACTATGAAAGGAGAAGGCACTAACAACTATGGGTAGGTAAACGGAAATAAACATCTTCTATAGAATGTGGATATTGAACTAGTTTTTGAAAAAAGCCAATAAAACCAACAGGTAAAGGTGAAATTAGGCAGATCATTCTAGGCAATAGCATTTAGACAGGATAGGGAATGTTAAGTTTGAGAATCTACAAGTAGAATATTGGAGTTAGATTGTAAAGTTTGTGTAAGAAGCAAAATATAAGAAGATTGGAAAAGTGGACAGAAATGGACAGGTTATGGAGGGCTTTAAGAGTGAAAGAAAGGGGGCATCTGGGTGGCACAGTGAATTGAAAGCCAGGCCCAGAGATGGGAGGTCCTGGGTTCAAATATGTCCTCAGACATTTCCCAGCTGTGTGACCCTGGGCAAGTCACTTGACCCCCATTGCCTACCCTTACCACTCTTCTGCCTTAGAACCAATACCAAATATTGATTCTAAGACAGAAGGTAAGGGTTAAAAAAAAGAAGTAAAGCAGAGTGTAAAAGAAGTTTGTAACATGGAAAACAGCGGGGTAGAATTCCTGCAAGATACAATGTCAAACCTCACCGATAATTCCAGGGGACACCCCCTGGAGAACTCTGGGTGAGCGGACAGTTTAAAGCAGTTAGGGATAGCTGATTCCTAGGGGTTGAAGTGAGCAGGTCACTCTGTTTGGTGAGCCCAGTTCTGGATAGCTTTGGTGGCCTGTGGCAATAGCCATTTTGGTTCTTCTCTGCAGTTTGCCTGTTTAGCTCAACTAGACCTTTCCTGCAATAACATTTTTGTTACCATTTAGCTATATTAGATATTAGAAGTGATAATTAACAATATATATCTTAAACCATCAACAAGCATCATATGCAATGGGGATAAACTAGAAACCTTTCCAATAAAATCAGGTGTGAAACAAGGATGCCCATTATCACCTCTATTATATTTAACAATGAACGAGAAACACTAGCAGTAGCAATTAGACAAGAAAAAGAAGTTGAAGGTATTAAAATAGGCAACGAGGAGACTAAGCTATCACTCTTTGCAGATGATATGATGGTCTACTTAAAAAATCCTAGAGAATCAATTAAAAAGCTAGTAGAAATAATCAACAACTTTAGCAAAGTTGCAGGATACAAAATAAATGCACATGAATCATCAGCATTTCTATATATTTCCAACACATCACAGCAGCAAGAATTAGAAAGAGAAAGACCATTTAAAATCACCCTAGACAACATAAAATACTTAGGAATCTATCTACCAGATATATCTACTAGATATAAACAATTGGAAAAACATTGACTGCTCATGGATAGGACAAGCTAACATAATAAAAATGACCATTCTACCCAAATTAATTTATTTATTTAGTGCCATACCTATCAAACAACCAAAAAGCTTTTTTTACTGAATTAGAAAAAGCTATAGCAAAGTTTATTTGGAAGAACAAAAGATCAAGAATATCAAGGGAAATAATGAAAAAAATGTGAAGGAAGGTGGCCCAGCAGTACCAGATATTAAGTTATACTATAAAGCAGTGGTCATCAAAACAATATGGTACTGGCTAAGAGACAGAAGGGAGGATCAGTGGAATAGATTTGGGGTAAGTGACATCAGCAAAACAGTGTATGATAAACCCCCAAAGCCCAACTTTTGGGACATGAATCCACTATTTGACAAAAACTGCTGGGAAAATTGGAAAACAATATGGGAGAGATTAGGTCTAGATCAACATATCACACCCACACCAAGATAAATTCAGAATGGGTGAAAGACTTTAATATAAAGAAGGAAACTGTAAACAATTTAAGTGTACACAGAATAGTATACTTATCAGATCTCTGGGAAAGGAAAAATTTTAAAACCAAGCAAGAGTTAGAGAAAATTACAAAATGTGAAATGAATAATTTTGATTATATTAAATTAAAAAGGTTTTGTACAAACAAAAACAATGTAACCAAAGTCAGAAGGGAAACAACAAACTGGGAAAAAAATCTTTATAACAAAAACTCTGACAGAGGTGTAATTACTCAAATATACAAGGAGTTAAATCAATTGTATAAAAAATCAAGCCTCTCCCCAATTGATAAATGGGCAAGGGACATGAATAGGCAATTTTCAGATAAAGAAATCAAAACTATCAATAAGCACATGAGAAAGTGTTCTAAATAGCTAATACTTAGAGAAATGCAAATCAAAACAACTCTGAGGTATCACCTCATACCTAACAGATTGGCTAAAATGATAGCAGGGGAGAATAATGAATATTGGAGAGGATGTGGCAAAATTGGGACATTAATGCACTGCTGGTGGAGTTGTGAACTGATCCAACCATTCTGGAAGGCAATTTGGAATTATGTCCAAAGAGTGATAAAAAAATGCCTGCCCTTTGACCCAGCCATACCATTGTTGGCTTTGTACCCCAAAGAGATCATAGATAAACAGACTTGTACAAAAATATTTATAGCTGAGCTCTTTGTGGTGGCAAAAAAACTGGAAAGCGAGAGTATGCCCTTCTATTGGGGAATGGCTGAACAAATTGGGGTATATGTTGGTGATGGAATACTATTGTACTCAAAGGAATAGTAAACTAGAGGAATTCCACGTGAACTGGAAAGACCTCCAGAAATTGATGCAGAGTGAAAGGAGTAGAGCCAGAAGAGTTGTACACAGAGAATGATACACTGTGGTAAAATCGAATGTAATGGACATCTGTACTAGCAGCAATGCAATGACCCAGGACAATTCTGAGGAATTTATGGAAAAGAATGCTACCTACATTCAGAGGAAGAACTACAGGAGAGGAAACACAGAAGAAAAAGAACTGCTTGAACACTTGGGTTGAGGAGGATATGATTGGGGATATAGACCCGAAAGGACCACACCAATGCAACTATCAATAATATGTAAATAAGTCTTGACTGACCACACATGTTAAAACCAGTGGAAATGTGAGTTAGCTATACAGGGACAGGGAGCAAATTTGAGGGGGTAAAGGGGAAAGTAAAAACATGAATCATGTAACCATAAAGTCTGCCACTCCCTCCCGAGGGCGAAAGGGCTGTTTCTACCTAACAGTTCAGGGCTTCCAAGATCTTATCCTAGTCCTTGAAAGCCTTCCCTTCCTTCCCCTTTCCTTTTTATCAGTAAAACTTCAACTTTGAGGTAGCTGTGCCTGGCTATTTATTTGGGAATACTCACTTCTTCCATAAAGCTTGGTTCCTTTCAGTTGTCAGCCCAACAAGTCAGATTATCATTCTGTTCCTGATAGCTATAAGATATCAAGCTTCTCCTATCTTCCCTAGTCAAACCTGTGGGGAAATAAATTGAGAAAGTGAATGTCTTGAGGGGATTAGCTTTGCTCATTGAAGCCAGTGTATCTGATCATCCTCCATTTCCAACTGATTCAACTGCTTGGTGGGAGGGCTGAGAGTAAGGAGTACCTACTCCTCCCTACTCTCTCAAGCCTCTGTGTGTGGGAAGAGTGAGTCCTGTACGTTTCTGGTTTTTGGCCAACACTTCAGCTTCCCAAATATCTCCGTTAAGATAAACATAATAGTATTTCATGCTGGAAGTAATAAGAAGCCACTGAAATTCACTGAAAACAAAAGAATGAGGAGGGCAGTAGTCCAGGTAAGGGGTGTAAAATCCAGTCAAGGATAATGATTATATGATGGGAGAGAAGGGAATGTAGGCTAGATATTGTGAAGCCAGAAGGGGAAAAAATTTGTCCATATATTAGATATTTGGGTTGAGTGAATGATAAAGCAAGGATAACACTAAAGTAAAAGCCTAGACAAATGGGAAGATGGTAGTTCCATTGATAGTAATAAGAAAGATTGGGGAAAGGGACAAATTGGGGGAAAATAAAGATATATGTTTTGGAGATGTTGTATTTGAGATATCTTTGGAACATTGTTAGTTTAAGATGCTCATGAAGTAGTTGAAGATTCACAACTCTAGGATAGGAAATAAACTAGGATGTGATATATTGATGTAGAAATTATTGACATGATGATAATAATTGGACTTCATGAGATTACAAAGTGAGATAGTATAGAACAAAATAGAGATGAGGACCCAGGACAAAGTATTGGGGAGGTCCATGGTTAGATGGTGAGACATGGATGAAGAATAAGAAAAGGATACTAAGAAGGAGAAGTTTTATAGGAGAAGAACTGTGATATGGCAATGTCATGAAAACTCAGAGAGGAGATGATGTTTAAAGTACTTGAATATTTTTTAAGGAATATTTCTTGAAGGTTGAGATTTAGTAAGAACCAAATAGGAACATCAAATGAAATAGAAAATAAGGAGACCATAAGATAAGAAGTAACTTCTAAAAGTTAAGATGTCATGTTAACATCAACTATATTTCTGTAGTCAGCTCAAGAATTGCTAGCATCAAATGACTATCAAAGTCAAGCAAAAAGAAAGTATAGTAGGAAGTCTCTGGATAAATTATCATGGTTTCACCCTGAACTTTTAAAAATGACTGTTCAACTCTAAGTATAGGAAATTAATAGACATAAATAAATATGTGACTATCATTTCTTAGAGAAATTTTACTTTTGCAAAACAGTTGCTATACCAAAGCATTAAAAAATCAGACCCAGAAACTTAAATTCAGCAAATTAACATTATGTATGTTGCATTGCATTTTTATTTATCTTGTTAAACATTTCCCAGCAATGTTTTAATCTGGTTTGGTCTTTACTTGAAAATTTTGTAGCCTTCAAGTTTAACACTCTTGACCTGGAGAATCACTATCTTTTGGTATTCATATGCTTTTAACTTTTCACAGCTGAAGCTAGATACATTAACACCATTATATCACTGTCATAATGACCTTCAAGTTTGAAATGAATGGGTTAAATTAATATATGTCATATTTTCTCAAATATATTAGTTTAATATTTTCATTTATTTATTTTGTTTTTAGATTATCTTCATTGCCATCATTCATTCTATATTGTACATATCTTCCACTTTTACTACTCAGTGTAACAAAAAAGAAACAAAAAATAAAGAGAATAAAATGAAATCCAAAGAACTAATCAATCCATACTCTGAAATGGAAAATACATGCAATATTATACATCTATAGCCCTCCACTTAGGAAAGGTAGGAAAGGTGTATAGAAAAGGCTAACACAGTAGAAGGAACTGATGGAGTCTGAATACAGATTGAAACATACTATTTTTTATTCCCTCCATGAATTTTTCTTTAGTGTAAGTAGTATGTGTCTTGTTTCTAAACATGATGAACTTAGAAATATGTATTGTATTATAATGCATGTACATTCTATATCATATTATCTCTTGTCTTGGGCATAGAGGAGTGTGGAGAAGTGGGAGGAAGGGAGAGAACATGGATCACAAAATATCAGAAAACTAATTAAAAGTTGTATAGGAATGTAATCTGAAAAAATTAATTAAAAAAAGAAAAATAGGATAGGCAACACATTTTCTCATATCCTCTTTGGGATGAACCCTGATTGTGATAATTAGGAAGAAATAAATAGAATTTCATTTTTTTCAATTCACAATGTTTTCATGTATATTGTCTTTATTTTCTTTCTTGCTTCACTCTGCTTCGTTTTATATATTCCTTCCCACAGAAGATGGGCAGAGATTCATTCTGAGATTTCATTGGATTAAGGAACTCCACAATGAGAAAAAAAAAACAAAAAAAGAAACCAAACTCTTCTACCATTGCAGATGAGCTCCCTCCCTGTCACCTCTAATCTTGAAAGAGTTGTCTAAAATTAATTGACATACTCAGGGTCACAAAGTCAGTAGGTGTCAGAGGCAGGACTTGAGTTGAGCTGTCCTTGGCTCTCAAGTCAACTTTCTATCCTTTATTCCATGCTGTCTCATTAAGTCTTCCCATGCCTTCTTGAATTTTTCATATTTATCTTTTTTTATACTGCAGTGATATTCCATTACATTTATGTATCATAAATTATTTAGTCTCTATCTAATATGCAGACATGCCATTTCTAGTTTGCTACTACAAGAAATGTTGCTATCAATATTATAGAACATACAAGGCCTTTAATTTTCTTTTATCTGACTGCCTTGATTTTCCAACAAAACCTTTCCAGTGATCCCTATACTGTGATGACAAATGTTGAATCACATATATAACATATAATTTTATATTTTATTTGTATGCATTTAAATACACACATTATGTACATACATATCTAATTTATTTAGCTTATTTGTTACTTTTTATATATTATAGAAATGTGTACATACATAAGCATAAATATGTATATACAATTATGTAATGAAATATATACATGTGCATGTATATACAAATAACATACAAGTGTACATATCTGAATATATATGTCTATATTCATATAATGTCTATTTATATATAATTTATAATATATATTATCTATATATTTGTCTATCTGCAAAATGTGACCTAAGAAATTTGATTTGCTGCATCAATAACATTCTCAGTTTGTGGTACTCTTTCAGCATGTAGTTAGAATTTTACTTGATTAATATAAATTTTGATAGATGGCTACTCAATCAATAACACACAAAATCAATGCCTCATATCTGAGAAAAGGGTTATCTATTTTCAGTAGGAAACAAGCTTTTCAAAATTCTTCAAGTGGAAAAAGCGATCATCCATTTTAGTGTAAATGAAATTATAAATATTGAGTTTTTACTTATCCCTAGTATGTACTGTTTCCTTTTAAGGATAAAAAACACTATTGGAAATGTTGTGAATTGGCATTAAAATATGTGTCTTTTTTGCAGTACTAAAAAGGAAGTATAGACATTTTAATCATTTGCATAAAATGTAAACTTTTTGAAGATAGGGATTGCAACATTTTTTTAAGTTTTTTTTATATTTTTTATGTTTAAGTCAATGTAGCACAGTGGATAGATAGTCTGGTTCAGATTTAGGAAGAATTAAGAAAAAGCCTTTCCACTGAAACTTACTTGTTGTGTCACCCCAGACTAGTCACTTAACTCACTTTAAACCAGTGATGACAAACTCATATTGAAAGATCCTTGTGTGTACCATATTTAGTTCCAAACTGATACTTAATGGCTTAAAATTTTTTTTTTAAATCCCTTCTTAATAGTTCACTTATCCTCTCTAAATTTCAATACTCTCACTCCTAAAAGAGTAATAGAAATCTCTGATTTTGCCACTTGTTTCTTTTATTATCTTGGGCAATTCACTTAACCACTTTGAGTCTCATGTTCCCCATCTTCATAATGAAAAGGTTGAACTGAACAACCTCTCAGATCTCTTCTAGAATTCTACATCATGATCTGATGAGTTAGAAGTTACACATGCTACCTATCCCAATCTTTCAGTGGTTCTCCATTCCTCAAAGAGAAAATAAAATGTATTAGCTTGTCATTTCCACAATCTAGTTATATTCTATTTTTTCAACTTAATTTAATATTATTCTTCCTTTCTAATTATAGCATTTTATCTTCAGCTCTCAGAATCCTTTTCTAATATTAAGAATAAATTCAGGTAATAACTGTTCCATCATAAATCCTTTACCAAATTCTCCAGTTATTTCCTGTTTAAAGATCTTATTATTATTTTTTCTATTTTATTCTATTGGTAGGAGAATGTAAGCTCCCTGAGGGAAAGGACTGTTTCATCTTGGATTTTATATCTCTATGGGCAATGATTGTGAACTTTTTAGAGGCTGGATGCCCCACCTCCCCACTGAATGCCAGGTATGCCCTGTCCCCACCTTAGCCCACAAAGGGGAAGAATAAAGTGCTTCCACTGAGGAACTGAGCAGAGGGGCAGGTTATTGGGATAATATTCACAGGCTGCTCTCTGTTCAGCAGCTGGATAGCATTTCTCTCTGGGGAACCTCAGAAGGCTAACACTGTTAGAATTCTCAACTGGAAAGAGGCCAAAACCATTGTTTCCTTGAAGATATATATCTTAGTATCTTCTTGATGGAATATTGATTATATTGATCTGATTGCAAATTGATACAGATGATCTTGAATTGATTAGATATTAATCTCAGGCAAGAGTTGGTGATTAGCCTGAGAAATCCTCCCCAACCAGGGAATCAATCCCAACTGTCAGACTTGACAGTGAGAAACTTCTTGGAGATGATGGACTAGCAGATCTCAACAACAGGTAACTATTTTAATTTAAAGGTAACAAGAATATCTTGAGAGCATGAGGATCAAGGATTGATGGGTGAGGATAGAGGTTTAAAGGATTAAGCTAAATGAAAAACTAATTGATAAACAGCTAGACAGATCTCCTTGGGGAAAATCCTTGGATGGAATTCTGCCACTCTGGCTTGGCAACCTTGGCCTAGTTCAGTTACTATATGACTAAACTAAACTTGGCTGGTTATAAATAGCTATTGATCTTCAGAGATGACTTTCTTGATGGTTTTGATGAATATTGTTGTTGATGATGATCAAATATAATTCAGATTACAGAATTGAAGAGTTGATCTAAGTAGCAGATCCCTAAAATGAGACAGCTAACACAAGTCTGTGGTGAAGCTTCACGGTTTGACTGGAGAGCTTTTCCCCTTCCACCCTTTCCACCCACCTAACTCACAACTGAGTCTCGTTGCCTTGGGGTGATCTTCTATTTATAGGGGTATTCCAATGGTCTTCCACTGTTTCATGACAGCTTTGGACATTCTAAAATCTGAATACCCCTCTTGCTACAGCTGGCACAAGATGGTTATTTGCAAAAGCTATTTAATAGGTGAAGTGAAAAAATGTTGTCAGGCACAGTAGAGAGGGGGCAGGAAGGAGTTCCACCTGAGACCCTTTGCCTTTCTAGTAAGGATGTGGGGGGTTTGGGGGGCAGTGCTTGTGCCCCCAGAGAGTGCTCTGCATGCCATAGGTTCACCACCAAAGCTATAGGACCTACTATAGTGCCTCAAAGATAAAAGGCCATTATACATGTTTATTTAAGAAATTCAACTGTAGGTGTTTTGTAAATTTTAAAATGCTGTGCAAATGCTATTATTTTTTATTGTTAATTATTTTTCTGAATTTTAGTTTTCTTGTCTCTAAAAGAAAATAATACTTATATTGCATGCATATCAGGGTCGTTAATTGGTAAAGCCTTGATAAATTGTAAACTATAAATATAGATTATGATTATAAAGGATCCCAAATTTTATTTATAATTATAATTATGAAATATAAATAGAGACTGTAATTATAACGGAGTCTTTTTTCTTATCCATTAGATATATTTGCATTGCCTTTCATCTATCCCAGAGGAAAAAATAATAATAATTTATTGATTCATATTTGAAATCTAACAAAGTGATATAGTAATGGGGCTTATTTTCTACATGAAGAAGAATAAGGTCACCTGTTACACCTTCCTGGGTGTTGATCTCTAAGGATCCTTTAATCTCTTGGAGTAAATAAAACTGATCTGCTTCTGATGTGCCTTTATTCAATGACTTTCTAACTACCATTGTAAAAGGATTCAAAGGGTAGGCTGAAAATAGAACTTCACATCAAATATGGTAACTTGAGATTCATATCCTCCATCACATTATAGCTGACTGTCTTTTCAAGGTACTCTCTAATGCATTTCTGAAGAGTACTGAGGTTTGATTTCATTGAATTCTCAAGAGGTCCAAAAGAATGCATTAAAAATCTACATGAATAGGGAAGCTTGATGAGAGCCAAATTTAATTATTTTTTGAAGGCAAGACAAATCACAACAAGGTGTTTCTGTAGCAGCAAGTTTCCAAACAAATTCATTATCCAAAAAATCCTCTCCAAATAAATCCCCAAACCACCTACCCAGATAGCTCAGTTGAAGAGCAAACAGTAGCTAAGACTTGGCCCAAGGCCATCTTTTGGGAAGCCTAGGGAAAGCTATACATTTCTCACTTTCAAATAAGGCAGTTATATTGATGATCCCCTTTTGTTTCCGTTTCCATTCTTTATACTCCTACCTTGTCTTTTATTATATGCCTTAGATGATAAATTGTCAGAGTTTGTGGATCTTTTAATACAATCCAAAATTTCATTACTTGAGACACAGACTAAGCAAGGAGCAAAGGCCCTATACTCTGATCTTTTGTGCTGCAATGTCTATTTGTTACTTCAGCCTTACAAGTATTTTCAGAAAAACATGCTCCCATTCTTTCACCAACACTTTCAAAATATTGTTTAAAAATTTAATTGCTCCTTCTTTCAGCCTACCATTCACTCTATTCTCATGTTATGCTGTCTACTCCCTAGCTCTGTGAGATAAGAGAATCCAAGTTGAAAAGATGTATAACAGACTGGACTGGGAAAAAGGAAGTCAAGACAAAAGATTTAACTCTGACAAAAACTTATTTTGAAACTTTCTACAATTCATGTATCTCCAATATTCTTTATAACTCTGAAATACTATGATTTCCTTTTTCAGAATACTTTTCTAATATAAATTTCCATAGAAATAAATTTTAAGATTTAGAAGGGAGAATGAGAGAGAGGAAGAGAGAGAGAAATACTGACATGCTTTTATTTGTATGTTGAGTTGGTCTACTGGTTGATGTTAAACAGTCACCACATGCTAATAGACAATCTTCCTGAGTTATTGTAGATGAAAACGTGAAAATATTCATCAGATCAAGTCGACAAGCTTTATGGAGTAAATAAATGTTATACTTCAATTGGCATTCGGACTCTGTTCTTTTTATGGCGGTCGACTCCTTCTGTGTCATGAGTTTCTTGGAGTCATCCTGTATCTTTGCTTTGTTGAAAATAGTTGTCACTTATAATTGAACTTTATGCATTATTGTTGTTATTGTATACAAAATTCTTCTGATTCTGCTTACTTCACTTTGCATTACTTCATTTGTCTTTCCAAGTTTTTCTGTGATCTTCTTGTTTGTCATTTCTTATAGTGCAATAGTATTCCATTAATATCATATAACATAATTTGTTCAGTCATTCCCCAGTTGATAGAAATCCCTTTGGTTTCCAGTTCTTTGCCACTATAAGAGCTGCTATAAATATTTTATACAAGTAGCTCTTTCCCCCTTTTCTTTAATCTTTTCAAAGTAATGATAGATTTCAGCTTGTTTGCAAAAGATCTATTTTTAATTGAAAAAGGTAAATATTAGGTGACTATAGCAATTCCTAGGGGTTTAATTGGCATCTTTATGTGGATTAGTCATAGATATTTACATTAAGCCCTTCTCTATTCATGGAGCTTCAGTCCCATATAACCAATTGCTTTTTGAACTTTTTAAATTTGATATCCTAGGGAACATATCACATTTAAATGGCTGAAATAAAATTTTCATTGTTTAGACCAAAGTCTTCAGTCTTCCAAACAACTTCCCCATTTCTCTTGAAGACATCATCAGTTTTCCAGTCCTCTAAGCATTTGCTATCTTCAACTCCTTATTCTCCCTCACTTCCTATATAGAGTTTTCATATCTTTCTTTCACAATGTCTTTCTTATCTAACCCCTTTTCTCTACTCACATCTTGGATTAGGCCCTCATCACCTTCTACTTATATTGTTTCAGCAGCCTTCTACTTTGTCCCTTTCCCTCAAATCCCAACCCATTCCAATATATCCTCTTTGTTAGCAACCAAAATGATTTTCCTTAAGTTCATATGTGACTACATAACTCTCCTACTTGGTAAGTTCCAATAACTCCCAATTACTTCTCAGAAAGAACAGAAATGATTCTATTTAACATATAAAGCTTTTCACAATATAGCTCCAAACTTTTTCTGAACATGGAGAGTGAGAGAAAATAAATGCTTATTAACTGAAAAAAATAAATAAAATGAGGCAACATAGCATAAACATGTGAATCATTTGAGCATATGAAGGCAAGGGTACCTGACATGTAAATAACATGAATAAACTAGATGTATCAGAGCTAAGAATCCATATTTCAAGCAAGACCTGGATTGATTAATAAATAAGGGAAGCAAGAGTAACTAAAAAGAATGTTACTTAATAATATCATTTGCACAATTTGGAAGCATTAAAATTTTGAGTTACTTAAAAGTCATGTGGAGGAGTGTATAGAGTGAATGAGTAGGCTAAAAATATATTAGCAGTGAAGAATCATGCAGGAAAAAGGAACATGATATTGATCATCAGAAAGATATATCACCTAAAAGGGAGGGGTGGAAATATGAATGAATAAGTAATGGATGGACAGCCCTTTGCTTCCTTGGTACCCACTTCATGTCAAGAGACCTAGAAGATATTCTCCAACACTTGTATGGAGATTTCAAAAAATTAAACAGGATGAGAATGTATGCCAAAGAGAGTGTACCCACATGAATGAATGAAATACTTCCATAAAGTTCTTCAATATAATGTTTTAATAGATAACCTTCAATGTTGCCTTTTCATTTTGAGATTCATTTTTAAAGACTTTTCTTAACTGCTCACATGACATGAAACTATCCATGGCCCCTAGTTTAACATGCCAAATAGATAACATTTGTTATCACTTCCAGTTTTAAATCTATAGTCCTCTGGCCCTAAAATCCCTGTAAGAATAGATATCTTATTCAAATTTAGATAAAGATGAATAACTAGTGTACAAAGTACAAACAAAGCAATTCCTGTCTTCTCATTTGATCTTTACAACCATTCTGTGTCTCATGTACTTTAGATAGTATTTTCCCCAATTTGCTTATGGCAAAATTGAGGCTTTGAGTGGTTAATTGACTCATCCATACCTACAGGGCTAAGAAATGTCAAAAGTAGAATTCAAACCCAGGTAACTGATGAAACTAGTTAAGCTTAATGTTATCGTCCTTACTCTAGGAAGGCTCTCTTTCTTCTTCTTTCAGTGAAAAGAAACCTCTTGAACCCAAAACATTTCTAATTATGTACCTTCAAAGGGCTCAATAAAAAGTACAGAAATTACATACACACTATACCAGTGGTTCCCAAACTTTTTTGGCCTATTGCCTCCTTTCCAGAAAAAATATTACTTAGCCCCCTGGAAATTAATTTTTTAAAATTTTAATAGCAATTAATAGGAAAGATAAATGCACCTGTGGACATCACCACCCTCCTGGATCACTGCAGCACCCACCAGGGGGCAGAAGCACCCACTTTGGGAATCACTGCACTATATGAACAGAATGACATTAAAAACCCATATATTAATAGAACTATGCATTTAGATCAATGGTTTCACTCTAATGATTGAGCGATAATTTAGCTCTAATGTCTGATTCTGTACTGAAGCCTTTTAAAAAAATAAGAATCTTGCTATGATAATTGATTGATTCAATAGTGTATCCTTGGATTTTCAGTCTTCTTATGTCCCAGAGTCTGGATATTGATAGATTTGCCTCACTCTTAGAACCAAAATTGAACTGAAAGTCCCAACTTTTGGTAGCCAAATCTGGAATCATTGCCTGCCATACAGATAAACTTAAGATTTAATGTTTTAGATGTACAAATGTCTACATACATGTACGTTTTATGTATATATGCATATATAAATTCTGACATCTCCATTTATATATATTCTGATATCTTCATTTGTGGCTAAATTATTGAGAAAACTATATATAATCAATTGTTCCACTTCCTTTCCTCTTAACTCTTTGCATTCTGACTTCTCATCTTATCATTCACCTGAAACTACTAGCTCTAAAGATAATATAGTTTAATAATCATATTTAATGATCTTTTCTTTCATATTTGTCATCTTTGTGGAGTTTGACAATGTGAACTACCCTTTTCTTCCTCTCCTTTTCACACTCTTTTCTTGTTTTTCTTGATACCACCTTCTCCTATTTTTTATCCTAATTCTCTGACCACTTCTCTCTGTCCTTTGCTGGATCTTGATCTACAACATCACTCATTTCCTCTAAGCTAATCTTTTAGACCCTCTTTCCTTTTCCTTACATACTATTTCTTTTGGTGATTTCATCAGCTCCATTGTTTTATTTTAATGAACTTAATTCTCAGATATATTTATCCAGCTCTAACCCAAGTGTTTTCTTGATCTTCTCATTCTCTTTTACTCCCCCATCCTATATCCAATCTATGACCTTTTATTTCTTCCATATAACGTCTCTCATAAATGCTCCTTTCTCTCCATTGACATTACCATGAGCCTAGGACAGGTCCTCCTCATTTCATGCTTGAACTATTAAAAAATTGTTCCATGCCTTGTTTCTTCCACTTCATCTTCTACTCAGTATCAAGGTGATCTTCTTAAAGTGCAACTCTGATCATGTCACACTGCTAGTGAGTTGTGACCCCCTATTGTTTACAGCATTAAATATAAAATCCTCTCTTTGGCTTAGAAAACTTTTTATAGCCTGCTCCTCTCATCTTAACTTTTTTAGCCATCTTCTTTTCCCTAACATACACTGTGATTAAGGTCTGAAACTCTTTTCCCTCATCATCCCTGCCTCTTATACTTCTTAATGTCATTCAAGTCCCTACAAAATTCTTACTTTTTATAAGAATCATTTCCTTGTCTTCTTTAATTGTAGTGCTTTTCCTCTATTATCTCTAATTCATCTTATTTATATTTTGCTTGTAAATAACAATGATGATGATGATGGCTACAATAATAATAATTTGGAATTATTCTGTGCTAAGAACTTGACAAATGCAATCTTATTTAATCCTTAAAGTAACCTTGTAAAATCAGTGTTATTATTATCCTTATTTTACATTTAAAGAAACTGAGACTCATAGGGATTAAGTGACATGCTCAAGGTCACACAATTGATAAGTGTCTGAGGTCATATTTGAATTCAGGTCTTCTAGATACAAGTCTCAGCACTCTATCTACTCTGCACAAATATACTTAGATATTTGTATACTCTCTCCCCCATTAGGTTCCAAGTTCCTTGAAAGCAGGGACTATCTTTTTTCCTTATATTGCCTAGCAATAACTGGCAAAAAAATGTTTATTAATTGACTGGCATAATGGGGTACAATAAACTATATAATATATGTATATAGTTATAAATGCATTTCTATTTGTGTCTGTACATATCTATTTTTATGTATATATATATATATATTTATATATCTGTGCATGTATATACATGCAAAGACATAGGATATAGACTTCTTTTCTACTATTTTTTTCCTTTACTAGTCCCAGTAAGTGTTTACATTGATAGATTTGATTTTCTAAGTCTCACACTTTAAAGTAAGAGTATATTTTTATTGCCTATATAATTTACTTGAGAATTGTTCATATAGAGGGATTCTGAACGTTAGTAGTCAGCAAAGGGCAATTTCTATTTTTATCCTTTTGAATAAATAAAAATGGGAATACTTTGTCATCTGATAATGGGATAGGACAAAAGCATCACTAAGAAGGAGAGCAGTTAAATCAGTTTCTAGAAAATAAAACTCTACCATAGATGATAAATTTTATAATAACATCCCATCTACTGTAAACATGCATGTTACAGGCACTACATTTATGAATAATGGCTTCATTTTGAAGTAATTAGAATTCAATGCCATTAACAGCAGGATGTCGGGATAATTATATTTTAGAATGAAATGTCTGGGAAAAGGCATTTCTGCTCTTATGACAATTATGTCTGTGATTAATGGTATAAATGACAATATCCAATATACATACAGAACAGCAAAAATTAACTGTATCCATCATGAGTGACAGTATTAAAATTAGATGGAATCAATAATCATAGGTGAAGAATGGTTCCCTTGATGCTGTATATTCTCTAAAGGTGGGTCAGGGTCAGAGAGTAGAGTGGGAGTCTAGAATTTGGTAAGAAGGGGAGAGGGGTGAAGGGTGGGTGAGAGGTGGGGGAAAATGCCGTGATCTTTTCTTCCAAAGTTGTGCTTGAGGCTAAATCATTAGAATTATCCTAGATTACTTTTTATTGCATAATTGATGAAAATATTGAAGATATGTCAGGGTCCATTGTTAGAACAAAAGGTGTTTTGCAGAGGAATTACACTAGTTTGTGAGTGCTGAAAGCAATAGCAGATAATTTGTTATTCTTAAGAGAAGATACAAAAGGGAAAGTCACATCTCAACTGCAGATGTGCCATAAGATGGGGGTGAGAGAAGGAAGAGATAGCAATAAATTTGTACCGGGGCAGCTGTCACTCACAATAGTCCTAGTGCTAAGAACTCTAAACTAGGCAGTTGGCTAACTTTTCTCATCCTGGAATTGGAACATCCAAGAAAGGACAAGGAAAGGTCAACATAAGATACAGTGAAGGTCATTACTGGGAAACCTCAGGTGAGGTGATTGTTAGACACCTTTATTCTATGTATCATGGCTTTTCTGACTTTTTTGAGGAAAGCAAAGATCCTGCTTAGGTAGTTCTGATTGTTTTCCTCCTCCAAGGTTTCAGGGCCTGGATATTTGAATGAACTAGGAAACTAAATACTCATATCCTGGAATAGAAGACTACAATATTGGAGGATAGAAGGCAATGGGATTGGGTTTATGAGTGGGGGATTCCTGAGATAGGTCATGAGGTATGAGAAAGAGAAATGACTAAGACTTAAAGAATAGACAATCTATGGGAGAAAGATCAGGTCAAGTAAATAAACAGATTTTCCAGAGCCACAAGATGGTAAACTAAAAAAAAAGAAACTGACAATCATCAAAGCTATATTGCAGTTGACACCCTTGCAGAGGCCAATTTTATTTTCAATTTTCAAAAATAGTTTAGAGAATAATTTGCTTTAGGATAACCAACCATGGGTGCATGTGTGTGTGTGTGTGCGTGTGTGTGTGTGTGCGCACGCGCGCGTGTGTGTGTGTGTGTGTGGAGGAGGGGGTTGGGAGTTGGCTATACCATTTAAACATACATAAATGTAGGATATTTTATGCATTTATTTACTTATTTCTTACACTGAGAGATCTTAAAATTTTTTCCCAATTTCCCAACCTTTGTAGACTCTGTCTTGATCATATTAAAATGAATGTGTACATGACAGTGGATTGACTTTTTTTCCTTCTATTATTTTAATCTGTTGCCCTCTTTCTTAGAATTGATTCAAGCATTAGTTTCAAGGCAGAAGACTGGTAAGAACTAGACAATTGGGGTTAAGTAACTTGCCCATGGTCACACAGATGGGAAATATCTGAGTTCAGATTTGAACCCAGGTCCTCTAGGCTTAGCACTCTATCCACTTAGCCACCTACCTGCCACTTTCACTTATTTCTTATCACTTCTAAGGATGTTTCAATACCTCTGCACAACTCAAGACAACTGACTTTTTCTCTCCAGGATTATCTCATCATAGCCTTATCATAATTATTCATGATTTTCCTTTCTTTTTTTAATTGAAAGTTTTGTGTTTAAGAATTCATGCTATCTAGGAAACTGGGGAAATATATCAAGTTTCTAAGGCCTTATTTTTCAAATACATATAGAACTGAAGCAAATTTATAAATATTAAGATATTCCCAGTTGATAAATTGTTGAAGTATACAAACAGGCAGTTTTCAGGAGAAGTCAAAGTTATCTCTATATATGAAAAAATGCTCTAAATTACTATTGATTGGAGAAATACAAATTAAAACAACTCTGAGATAAAACCTCATACCCATTAGATGGGCTGGAGTGATTGTGGAAAAATAGATACACTAATGCTCTATTGGTGGAATGGTGAAGTGGTCTAACCATTCTGGAGAATAATTTGGGACTATGCCCAAAGAGCTAGACAATTGCACACCCTTTGACAAAGTAATAGCCACAACTAGGTCTGTATCTCAAAGAAATCAATGAAAAGGGAGGACTTATGAATACAAAAATACTATAGCAATTCTTTTAGAGGGGGTAAAGAATTGGTAATTAAGATGTCCATTAATTGGAGAATGACTGAACAAGTTCTGGCATATGATTGTGATGGAATTCTATTATACTATAGGAAATGATAAAGGGAATGGTTTCAGAAAAATAACTGGGAAGACTTACATGAACTGATTCAGAATGAAGTGAGAAGAACCAGGAAAATATTGTACACAGTAACAACAATATTGTCATGATGATCTACAGTTAATGACTTACCTATTCTGATCAAGCTAATGATCTAAGACAGTTCCAAAGGACTTATGATAAAAAATGCTATCTTCAGAAAGAGATCTGATGAACTCTGAGTGCTAATGGAAGTATTCTTTTGGACTTTCTTTATATTTCTTGCTTTTTCCTGTTTTTATTTTTATAACATGGCTAATATGGAAGAATGCTGTTTATGATTTCAAATTTATATCATATTTCTTGCCTTGCAATTTGGTGGGAGAAGAGAAGGAGGGAGAGAGTATAGAACTCAATTTAAAAATCATGTTGAAAACAAATGAATCAACAACAAAAAAATTAATGCTATTACTGTGACTGATTTGTCTAAATGGAAAGCATATTAGCTGGGGTTCCAAAGATAAAACAATGAAAAAGAGTAAGAGTAAATTCCTTGATACCAAGGTTATGCATAGAACTTTGAGTGGGTTGTAGTTGCATGCCTACTGCCTCTGAGAAACCATGCTAACATATACTCTAACCCTAACTCCTATCCTTGAATGCAACTCCTGTATTACCTATCACCACTCTCATCTTCTCCTCCACTGTAATAGTTTGCCGCCACCTCCCCATGCCTCTTTATGTGATATAATTTACCCATTTTACTTCTCTTTCCATTTCTCTTGGCACAATCCTTTTTTTTAGATCTAGCTTTTTAACATATCATCCTAAACAGCTTACTACCACACTTTCTATGTATACTTCTCCTAACTACTATGGTAAGGATAACAATTTTTAAAAATTATGGATGTCATGTCTCCATATAGGAATATGAACAATCTGACTTTATTGAAGCCCTTCAATTTTTTTCTCTTTCTTATTTACCTTTTTATGCTTCACTTGAATTTTGTATTTGGACATCAAATTTTCTTTTTGTCTGGGCTTTTCTTCAGGAATGCTTGGAAATCTCCTATTTTATTAAATGACCATACTTTCCCCTGAAATAACATAGTCAGTTTTAATGGGTAGTTGATTCTTGGTTCTAAACCCTGTTACCTTGCTTTCCAGAATATCATGTCCCATGCCTTCCAGTCCTTCAATGTGGTAATTGTCAGATCCTGTGTAATCTTTTTTTTATACATTTATTAATATTCATTTTTAACCTGATTACATGCTTCATACCCCTACTTTCCCCTTCACCCCCCTACTTTTCCCCCACCCATGGCTGACGCACATTTCCACTGGTTGTAACATGTGTCCTTGTTCAGGGTCTATTTCCATATTGTTGTTAGTTGCATTGGTGTGGTCGTTTCGAGTCTACATCCCCAATCATGTCCACCCCAACCCATGTGTTCAAGCAGTTTTTTATCTTCTATGTTTCCTCTCCTGCAGATCTTCCTCTGAATGTGGGTAGCGTTCTTTACCATAAATCCCTCATAGCTGTCTTGTGTCATTGCATTGCTGCTGGTACAGAAGTCCATTACATTTGATTTTACCATAGTATATCAGTCTCTGGGTATAGTGTTCTTCTAGATCTGCTCCTTTTGCTCTGCATCAGTTCCTGGAGGTCTTTCCAGTTCACCTGGAACTCCTCCAGTTTATTATTCCTTTTAGCACAATAGTATTCCATCACCAGCATATACCACAATTTGTTCAGCCATTCCCCAATTGAAGGGCATCCCCTCATTTTCCAGTTTTTTGCCACTACAAAAAGCGCAGCTATAAATATTTTTGTACAAGTCTGTTTATCTATGATCTCTTTGGGGTACAAACCCAACAATGGTATGGCTGGATCAAAAGATACTGTGTAATCTTGACTGAAGCTCCATGATATTTGAATTATTTCTTTCTTGTTGCTTGTAATATTTTTGTCTTGTCTGGGTGCTCTTGAACTTGGCTACAACATTCCTGGGAGTTGTCATTTAGGGTTTATTGCAGGAGGTGATCCATTGATTCTTTCAAATTCTATTTTAGCCTATTACTCATGAATGTCAAAGCAGTTTTCTTGGATAATTTCTTTTAATATGATGCCTAGGTTTATTTATTTATTTTTTGGTTATGCCTTTTAGGTAGTTCACTAATTCTTAAATAGTCTTTCCTGGATCTATTTTTCAAGTGAGATTTTTTCAATGAGATATTTCTTATTTTCTTCTATATTTTCATTCTTCTGATTTTGTTTTATTATTTCTTGATATCTCGTGAAGTCATTATCTTCTATTTGTCTAATTTTAATTTTTAAATACTGAATTTCTTTCATGACATTTTGATCCTCCTTTTTCATTTGTTCTATTCTACTTTTCATAGTACTCTTTTCTTCATTGGATTTTTCCTCTTTTTTCCAGTAAGGCAATTATAGCTTTTTTTTTAGAAACTCTTTTCTTCATTTGATTATTATACATCTTTTTCCAGTTGACTATTACTTCCTTTTTGCATTACTTTCATTTCTTTTTCCCATTTTTCTTTGACCCATCTTTTTGATTTTCAACTTCCTTTTTAAGTTCTTCCATCGCTTGAGATGTGTTTGTTTGGATCTCAAAATATCCTGTTGGTCATGTGCTTTCCTGATTGTTCCCATAGAAATTTTCGAGTGTTAAATGTTTCTTTTCCTCTTTCCTCATTTTCCCACTCTTTCTTTTTGCCTATGGATTGGGAATTCTGGAAGCTACTTGCTGCTTCTTTTTTCTCTGCTGCTGGGTTTCTGGGTTTGGCAGTGTGATCTATTTTGCCCTGCAGCTGCCCTGCAGCAAAGCAGGCTTTGAAGGGCCCATTACTATGGTCTTCCAAGTCACACTGTGGGACAGTAGCAGAGCTGAGGACTTCAAGGGACCTGGGTCTGAGGTGCTCTTTTACTAGGATAGCCCCATTCCCAGGATCCCAAAGTCAGCCTACACCTAATTACAGAACCTAATGCAATAGGTGGGTGGTCAGGCAGCCCTCCTCTGTGTGCCATTTCCCTTCCAGTTCCCCTTTATCCCATGAAAATCAGTTCTATCTGCTTACCTTTCAAGTTGTATTCAATGAGAGAGTTTCCTCACACCTTCTTGCTATTCATTTTTGAGTCCTTTCATTTTGAGGAGGTTTTTAAAAATTGGTTTGGAAGGATTTCAGAATGGTTTAGACTTTAGACTTTTGCTGCTACTAAGCCACCATCTTGGCTCCCCCTGTCTTTGAATGCAGACTGAATGAGATACTCAGTTCCTGCACAAGAAGAAAACAAGCTTAAAGAGTATTGGGGGATGTTGCACATTTTTATATATGACACTAAATTACTTCAGCTGCTACATAGTGAATGGGGATCCATTTACTTGCATAATATCAATATTGATGTATATGAAAAAAATTTTATATGAGTCAGTGAGTGGTTAATCTAATTAGAACAATTAAAAGAATAGTAACTTCAGTAAATGGGGAATTTTAAAATTCAAGGAATGTAAAATGCCATCCCAATCAATCAGAACTCTTTGAAGCTTTAATATTTCAGAAGTTAATGGCTCAGGAGATACTACTATAGAAACAGGCTCTGTAGTATTGGGACTGAAGTCAAGACAATCAGAGATTAAATCTAGACTCAGACATTTCCTACTGTATGACCCTGGGCACGTGACTCAACCATTGATTACCTAATAAAGGGATACACTGGATAAGGATATGGAAAACTACTCCAGAATTTTTAACTAGAAAACCTCATGTAATAACTATGGTACAAAAGATCACTTGGAGTGTGATACAACTAAATGACTGAATGTCAATAACCACAGGTAATACTATAAAATTTCTTTTCCTCATGACTTTTCACCATTTTTGACCCATAAAACATCAGAAATAATCTCTTTCATTCAGTTTCTTTCTTCTCAAACTGATTTCATCCACTAAAGTAAATAGATAAATAGATTTCATCCACTAAATAATATAAATATATTATATACATTATATATATAATATATAATGTATATAATATAAATAATAAATAGATAGAAAAATAGATTTCATCCACTAAAATAAATAGATAGATAAAATTACTGCTCAGTAATTTTCCTATCCATCTACATGTGTTCCTAATTACACTGACCAACTTCTAAAAGTCCATTCTTCTTTCTGATCATCCCTAATTGTAAAAACAATTCCCCTTACCTACTTATAAACCATGACCTGCCCACTTACTTAATTTTAAAACAAAAAGAAAGAAAATTGCTAACATCAAATGTCAGCTATTTCACATCATCTATTTCCTCCTTCAAATATCAGTGTCATTCACCTCTCTCTCACTAGTTATAAAATCTATATGTTTGATATTCACTAAAGATAATAGTTTCATCCTTGATCCCATTTTCTTATACCTCTTTCAAGAGATGATATCAGATATTTGATATTTCCTTCTTCTTTTAAAAATTATTAATTTTCCCCCTAATGTTTCTTCCGTCCTCAAGGAATCCTTGATTTCTGTTTAGCTTATTCTAATTTTCAGAGTTTTGGTTACTAGGGTAAGATTTTCCACTTTCTCTCATGAGCCATTCCTCCAATTCTTCCCCTCAGAACATTTATTTAACTTTTTTATAACTTGCTTTATTTCTTTTACATATTCATGTAATCTTTATGGGAAACTCCCTTTTACCCTTAAGCCTCTGTTTGCACTTTTTGTGCCTTTAAACTCTTTGTAGGCCAGATTTCTTTTTTGAAATCTTTAGATAAAAATTCCCTATAGTCATTGACATCTTTTATTAAATGGAGCTTTTTGCCAGATCCACATTCTGTTTCCTGCTGATTTTTTAGCTGGCATTGTGGGCACAGCTCAGTCTCATCTTGAGTCATCTGGTTTCCTGCACTGACATCAACCTTTTGGGATTATGCCTTCTTGGATTTTTGAAATACAAAGTGCCAGATCTTTAGCATTATCCTCAGTGTCTCAGGAGAGAATATAGGGCAAATCAGAATCCTTTGCTATTTTGGTCTGAGAGGTGCCATTTTGTACTAGTCTCTACTCTTCTAGCTGGCTTCTAAGGTGCTTAACTAAGTTTATAATCCTCATGGGACCTTTGGTTTTATTTCCTCTTGGTAAAGAGTTCTATATTCTGTGACCATCTCTGGTGCAGCTCTGGGTCATCTGAGAGGCTTCCTCATTTGTTGACATTGTTACTCCCTTTGTTGGTGGCCTTCTTTCTGATTGCCCAATGGATTGAGGTATGCTTTTTATCTAGTTTTGGGGCAAAATTACTCACTTAATAGAGTTTCTGATTATATTCTCTAATGAGTATTTGGTCTATCCTGATCTGCCTGTTTCAATTTAGGCAACTAACTTGTTTGAAAGTAGTGAAATCAACCCACTGCAATCCTTATCTTTATTTGTATATTTGTAAGCTCATTTACTCTTTCCTAGGTCAGATTGTTCAATCCAATTGGTCAAGTTATTAATTCAATTTAATGAATATTTACTAAATTCTTTCTTTGTACCAAGAAATAAGGTATTATTTATTTAGGAGATGAAGTGTTTACCATGGATGTTTGCTGTACTCCAGAAACCTCAGTGACTCTTCTTCTTTCCCAGATAAATTCTTTTTATTATATATTTTTTTTATTTTTCCATGTTACATGTCAATGCAATTTTATTATTCTTTTTCTGATATTTTCCAATGCATGTTCTCTCTCTCCCACCCTTCCTTGTCCACAAAAGCCAAGTAATCTGATATAAACTGTATGCATATGTTATTATATAATACATATTTCTATGTTCATGTTATAAAAGAAGACACATTGCTTACACTAGAGAAAATTTCAGGGAGGAAATAAAGTACAAAATATGTTTTGATTTAAGACTATCTGTTCCTTCTATGAGAGTTCATATCCTTTTTTTTGTTGTTATGAATCTTGGAATTGCCTTGGATCCTTGCTATGTTGACAATAATTAAGTTATTTATATTTTATCATTATATGTCATTATTGTTACTGTGTGTAGTGTTCTACTGGTTCTGCTAACTTCACTTTACATCACTTTATATGTCTTTCCAGTTTGTGTATTTATTTATTTTTTGTGGTCATCTGGTTTGCCATTTCTTATGTCACAAAAGTATTCCATTACAAGCATATATTACAGTTGTTCCATCATTCTCTAATTGAAGGTTTTCCCTTCAGTTTCTAGGTCTTTGCTAGCCCCCTCAAAAAAAGCTGCTGGGAATATTTTCATACAGTTAGCTTCTTTCTCCCTATCTTTAATCTCTTTGTGATACAGGACTAGTAGTGGTATTGGTGGGTCAAAGGACATATACAGTTTTACATATTTTGGGGCATGGTTCCAGATTTTCTCCAGAATGGTTGTATTGGTTCAGAGGTCTATCAGCAATGCATCGGTTTCCTGGTTTTTCCATGTCCTCTCCAATATTTATCATTTTCCTTTTTTTGTCATGTTAGCTAGTCTTATGGATGTGAATCCTCAGTGACTCTTTAAGGCAAAGTAAGTAAATACACACTTCTCTGACTGGCATTCAAAGTTTTTCAGGTGTCATGCTCTACATAAGTTTTCTAGACTAATCATAAATTATTCTTTTACAATCTTTCCAGCCAAACTTTAATACCCTTCCCTAGATATTCATTCATTATACTTTCACATGATTTTGCTCAGTTGGTTCTTTATGTCTGGGATGTGTTCCATGTCCATCCCCATGTGTTGATATTATTCCATCCTTTAAAATAGACCTAATTTTACCTCCCCTGGGCTGTCACTTCAATTGATAATCTTTGGTCAGTTAATAAGAATTTACTAAAAACTTGTATTCTATTCTCTACAATAAACAATGGGGATATATATATATATATATACATACACACACACACACACATACACACACACACAGAGAGAGAGAGAGAGAGAGAGAGAGAGAGAGAGAGAGAGAGTTAGTTTCTGGTGGGGAGAATAGGTCAGAAGCAAGATATGTAGTAAATTGTTGGTGCTGGGGAAGCTCTGGTATCCTAAAGGGTGGATCACATAGCATTTTGATTTGTAACTCTATTGTCTATATCTTGGAATACTATAAATTGTTGTTAGAAATGTTGGTATTTTGTCTCACTACTAACTTGTGAACTCAAAGCAGGGCTTATTATATCTTTCCTAAACTTTTTATCTAACCCTAGGGCAATGATATGAACATAGAAGGGGGAGGAGGGGAAACAAGAATTTATTAAATACCTACTCTGTGCTGGACACTGTCCTAAGTTCTTTTTAAATATTACATTATTTGATTCTCAAAACAGTCCTGTGAGGTAGATCTGATTATTACACTCATTTTACAGTTGAGGAAACTAAGGACCTGACACAGTTTAATGTATTTCCTCAGGGTCACAGAGCTGGTAAGTTTCTAAACCTGATTTGAACTTGGGTCTTCCTGTTGCCAAGTCTGGAATTCTATCCTTTGCCACTTCTAATTGGAACTTGAAAAATGTTTGTATTATGTACTAAACAGTTCATTCCTTTGTAATGAATGTTAAATGAGAATATATGAAAAAATCCCTTTTTTAGCTGCAAAGTGTTGTGCTATTATTATTATTTATTATATCATAAGCTTTTTATGTTGGGAACTATTACCCTTTTATCTTTGTATCTCCATTGCTTGGCATAGGTTTTGTTACATAGAAACTGTTTGACAAATACATTTTAAGTCAATTAATTATTTTTAAAATTTAATAGGTATAAAAGCATCTGAATAACTGTTTATCCATCTGCCTGACACACTAGAATGACCAGAACTTTTTTGTAGCCTTTCATGCAAGATTCCTTCTTGTAGCATATACTATGCAGGATAAACATCCCCTAATATTCATTTCCCTGAAGGCATTCTTGCTTTGGTTCACTAAAACATTTTTTTTTGCCACAACTCTCAGGATTCCCTCCTTCTTTAGCACTTGACAGTGGTATCCCACTGGTCTGAAATCAATGCATGGCTGCTGGCCCCTTTATCATACTTGACAGTCGCAGATGAAGAGGAAACACCAAATAGCAGATAAAACAAGATGACTGGACATAAGGAAAATTGAAAGTTATCACAGGATTTCTTTTTTACTTTCAAGTCTGTGACTATGAAAATCCATAGGATTCTCCTAGCACATAATACCTCTTTCAAGTCAGCTGAAAAGCATACTTTTCCTTCGGGTTATCAGTGCCTTTATCCTTCTTTTTCCTCAGAGGTATTCTTAAAGTTTATACTTCTCCTACCCATTACTTTTCCTCTCTTTCATTCATTTATTATCTACCTTCATGCCAATAATTAAATTTTCCAGTCCTTAAAGGGCATAGGTGATTAACTAGACATAAATTCTTGCCAGTAATTGACAAAACCAGGACATGAAGAAAGGAAAAAGAAGGGCCCCATATCTGTACCACAGATGAGCCCCTTTGATGAAACCTATATGGTTAAATATGACCTTCGTCCCTTTCGTAAAGTTGTGGCTGATAAAATTGTTTATTGGGCTATTTATTTTCTTTTATAGAAGGAAACATTCAATACATTCTTGCTTGAGTTTAGTGTCAAAGAAATTTTCTCTACACTCTTTCTGTTGCTATATAACTCGACTTAAGTTCCTTTCAGGCTTAGCAATCAGAAAATCTAAAACCTAATTTATTTTCTCCTGTTACAATGTTTTTTATGGCACTTAGGAATATGAATGTTTAATGTTTCTTTTGATAATATTAGCTCACAATTATATAGCATTTTAAGTTTTGTAAAACACTTTACACATATTGCCTCATTTAAGCTTCCCAAATGCCTTGTAGGATAAGTACTATTAAACCCAGAGGAGCTGATGAAGTAACCAAGTAAAAGAGTGAAGAGAAAAAACAGAGAGGTGGCATTGGAATAGCATGAGGGGATAAAAAAAATTAGAAAACAACTACTAAAGTGGTGTTTGTAAAGCATAGATCCCTCCTTCTCAGTTAACTCCAATGGATTTCTATTACATCTAGGGCCAAAAGGGCCAAAATATGGCCTTTATTTGTCATTTGATGCTCTTCACATTCCTTTTTTTTTTAAACACCCTTTGTTATACTCTTTGGTCTAGCTAAATTGTTCTTGCTTTTTTTCATAAACATGGTATTCTTCTTGTTTTGCCCAAACTTTCTCTCATTCTTGGAAAGCACTCTTACTCTTTGAAACCTATGTTCCATTGGATTTCATCTGAAAAACAAGAGGTCTTTCTCAGTCTCTCCAACTGCTACTGCACATTCCAATGATATAATGTTAATGTTGTGAACATTTTTTATGTACTTAGTATTCTGCAAGTTGTTTCCCTATTTATTCAGAAGCAACTTAAGTGCATACAGTGTTTTATTTTTGTCTTTATGTCACCAGTGGCTCAAACAGTGGCTGATATTCCATACTTTATAAGTCTTTGTTGGTACATTAATTTCCTTCTCCTGATTTAAGAAATTCCTCTATATCCTAGAGGGGTATTTTAGCATATCTTCTCCTGGTTTATGAAATTTCTCTGTTTCCTAGAAGGGTGTTGCAGCATATCTGAAGCCTCATTGTATTGTGGAAGTGACCCTGTAATATGGAAGGCAATGACAATGGTACATGAGTTGTCCCAAACATGTCTTTAAGAACAAATTGAACATGAGTATCCAAGAGGTACAAATAGAATGCATTCCCACAGTTGGTGTTTTCTATAATGATGAAATCATAAGTTTGGACAAAACAAAATAAAACAACAACAAACCCTAGTGAAAACTAGGGCAATGACCTATTCCTCTTCTAAATATCCACATTCTTTATCAACTATTTGATGCTCAGCCCATCTAACTTTGTATTGCAGACATTTTTGTGCCTGTCTAATCTTCTCAATTAGATCATAAACTCCTAGAGGAAAGGAACTACATATATCTTGATATTCACCATAACATCTGGCATAATATTTTTCACATGGGAGGTTCTTAATGAACCCTTATGGAGTAAATGAATGGAGGAATGAAATCTACTGTCTTTCGTTTTAGACTCTTGAAATATGTCCCAAAGACCCAAATCAGAAATTATCTGCCAAGAGAATTATTAGAAATGGAAAAGTGTGTGTGTGTGTGTGTGTGTGTGTGTGTGTGTGTATGTGTGTGTGTGTGTAGAATGCCATTTCCTTTAGACATAATCTCTTTGGCATGAGAGGATAGACTGTATCTGCTCAGGGAGATGGGGTTCAAAGTACAGTCTGAACTCCTATAGAGACAAAGAAAGTGATAGTTTTATCAGATGTATGCAAAATACGATTACAGTGTCAGAATGTTAGAATTGGAAGGGACCTTGTTAATTATCTTGTCCAACCCCCTTATTTTATAGGTGATTGAACTAAAACCCACCCTGAGCAGTGAAGTGAAATCTGAAATCTCAGTACTTGTAAGTGGTAAGGACAGAACAATAACTGAAATCTCCAGATATGGCTTATTTCCATTTGCATGTGTAGTGTGCATATCTTCACTTCCTGTTTTGAGTTATTATGAAACTGTTTCTCACTCTCTCCATTTTCTCTTTCTCTTTTTTTTATAGATGGAGATATTAAATTCTTCCAGTGCCACTAAGAATAAGAAAATTATTTAACCACTCTACCCCTACCATATACCATATTCAATGTTATTTTTCTTTAATCCCATATTGGCAAATCTCAATATTAATCTCATTCTGTTTAATAGGAATTAGGGAGCCCAGGGAGTTCCACATTCAAGGGTTATGGTGCTTTACCCCACTGTATTGAAGTGAAACACTATGATTTAGGTCCCCCATCCCTTTACCTCCCTCTATGGGTTATACCAACTCATCGGCCTAAGGCAAAGTGATTAAATCAAGTTAGCATTGAGCTTACATGCTCCTGGCAAAACCTTGCCTCCTCCCTGCACCTTGGCATATTTCAAGTGATTTGGCATAATGCAGTTCGTTTCTACAGGAATCAGCAGAACATGTTTAACAATATACAATATTTTATTCTTGGCATAGTAGAAATAAATGCAATAAACAATACATAATAAAATATCTTCCATTTGGCTTCATGCCTGTAGCCTTTCCCACATCCAAGAAGTTTCCATAAATTACAGAGGCTGCTCCAAATCCAGGAGTTCTAGGAAGTGCCCAATGTAACTTGTTTCTTCTCTTCCCCTTAAACAAGTATCCTATGTACAAAGGAGTATAGATACTATTACACAGTTCTTATCTGATATTCAACTCTGTGAGGGCTACATATTAGGTATAGGCAGCTCTAACCCATGTGAGATTTAATTCTTTTCTCTAGTGTCCTTTCACGGGCAGAAATCTCATCTCATGCTGATTCTCTCATTGCTCATGGGGTAGAGGGAGTGAAAGCCCTTTAATTCCTTTGACCCTGAGGTCAGTTTTTGCTTTTGGTGTCTAGAAGGTGTCCTACATCCTTTCTGTTGCTTTAAAGAAGTGACCATGCCTATGAAACAACCCCCCACACTTAAAAAAACCCTCTCTTCATTCTTAGGATCAATACTGTATATTAGATCCAGGGCAGAAGAATGACAAGGGCTAGGCAGTGGGAGTTAAATGACTTTCTCAGGTCTCCTACATAGGAAGTGTCTGAAGTCAAATTTGAACTCAGGACCTCTCATCTCCTGGTCAGATTCTCAATCCACTGAGCTACCTAGTTGCCCTGCCTCCTTACACTTTAAAACCTCATCAAGTAACTTCTACTTATAATTCTTTTCTATATCCCCTACAAGCCAGACAGAGCAAGAAGGAAGCTCTTTCTCAAGCAATGTAGTCCTTGGGGAGGGCAATAGGAAAGAAGCATTTATTTTGTGAGTACTATGTGTAAATGTCTCATTTGAGAGTTCAATATTGACATGTTATTTCTGTTCCTATTTAAGGTTATTTTTAAGCAAAAATGTTTACTTTAACCCCAGATAATAAACAGCAGCTCTCTTCTAATATTAGTAAAGTTTACACAGTTTGTGCTATACTAAGAACTGACAATACAACTATTACTAATATTTTTCAATTGAACCATGCATGATGCCAGCTTTTTAAAAAAAATTGTAATGAACAAGTAGGAACCAAATATTTATTTTCTAAGATTGCAACCAGACCCTAATATTAAAATATTCTCTGAGCAAAACCTTAAGTGAACCAATATTTGTTCCAAGTCTCCAATAAAAAATGGGATATGTATACATACATACATACACACACACACGTATACCTACATATAAATGTTTCCCTAAATTGACAGAAATATTTTCCCAAAAGAGTCATTTTATTAAATGGGATAAGTAGTCAAATTATATGAACAATTTTAAAAAAAAAACAGATGCATGGTAATTACATTTTATTAAGAATTGCTGCAAATCATTTATAATGAAAGAAATGCATTTTAAAGACTTCCCCAAGGTTTCAGTTCACACCCAGAAAACTGGAAAAAGTTAATAAAAGACAGAATAAGTTAATGTTGCAGGGACTGTGGGGACATAGGCATGTTGTATGATACTGGTGTAGCTTTGAATTCTGGAAAAGCCCTTGGAATTTTGAGAAGTCACTGAGTTTTTCCCATCTTTGACTTAGTGATCCTCTTCCTTGGCATATACTCTGGGGATGTCAAAAACAGAATATTCAAAACATAATATAAAACTCTTCCTAGCAGGACATTTTTCAGCAGAAAAAAAAACTGGAAAAGAAGTGGGCACCCCAAGTGAGAAATGTCTGATCATTAAGAGGGGGCTTGTGGTATATAAATACTATTCAGTAGTACTGCACTGTAAGAAACAGTGAGTATGAGGAATTTAGAGGAATATGGGAAGACTTCTATGAATTGATTCTCAGTTAAGTAGACCCAGGAGGGTAATGCATGCAAAGACTGCTCTATAATAATGTAAATAGAAAGAACTCTAAAGGGAACCAAACTATAAGCAATTATAAAGACCCTTTTGGTCCCAAAGAACAGATGATGGAAAACATTTCTTTTCTTTTGGTAGAGAGGTAATCACAACCAGCAGTAGCATATTTCATTAGGATGTACACCCAAGCAATTAAAAAAGTAAAGGAAAATATTGACTGAATATCCAGTCATTAAATACATTGTTCTTTTATGTCCAAAGGGTTTTAAAAGACTGTATGTCCTTTGACTCAGCAAAACCACTACTAGGTTTGTACCCTAAAGAGATAAAGAAAATGGGGATGGATCTGTTTGGACAAAAATATTAATAGCTGCTCTTTTTGTGGTGGCAACAATTTGGAAAATGAGGGGTTGTCCCTCAGTTGGGGAACGGCTGAACAAATTGTGGTATATGATAGTGAGAAAATACTATCATGCTATGAGGAATGATGAACTGTTTGATTTCTATAAGAACTGGGAAGACTTACATGAACTGATGCAGAGTGAAATGAACAGAACCAGGAGAACATTGTACACGGTAACAGAAACATTGTGGGACAATCAAATCTGACAGACTTTGCTACTAATATAACATACTACAGATCACATATCACAAGTAATATAAATAGATGTATAAATAGCATGTGTATATTGTATGAGAAAGGATGCTATCTACATCTAGAGAAAGAATGGCTGGAAGAGAAATTCAGAAGAAAATATATGATTTATCACTTATTTATATGGGTATATGATTTGGGCTTTGGGCTTTAAAAGATTATTACAAAAATGAATAATATGGAAATATGTTTTGAGTGATACATGTATAATCCAGTGGAATTGCTTGTCAGTTCTGGGAGGGGGGGAGAGGATAGGAGAGGGAGACAACAATTATGAAAACATGGGAAAATATTTTAAAAATAAAATAAAAATATATTTACAGTTTTAAAAATATTCTTATTCATAAAACTCAATAAATTAAAGTTTATTTGAACTTTTTAAAAACTAACAGCCATACTTTACTTAATAATCCAACTGTTTCAAAATGCTCCTTTCAATAAAACCTTTTTGTCTTGGACTTGTCAACCAAATAATCCCTTTATTTTTTATTTCCTGTTTTTAAAAAGCCATCTTTCCAACTGGAATTCATTCCTTTAAACCTATATTTTCCCATAAAAGGTATGCAGTGGAATTAAAGGAATGATGACCAGGGACATATAATTTCAAAATGTCAATTTTTATCTTTTTTGGTTTTCTTTGCCCGTAGAGAATAGGAGAAAAGGAAGATGTATTTATCAAGTGCCTACTATGTTCCAGGAACTGTGCTAAGTGCTTTTTACAAATTATCTCATTTGATCTGATTTGAGTCTCATATCAACCCTATGAAATAGGCTCTATTATTATTCCTCTTTTAATAGTAGAGGATACTGAGAGAAAAAGTTAAATGTCTTTCCCAGGACTATATTGCTTGTAAGCTTTCAGAGGTCAGATTTGAATTTGATTCTTCCTTCCTCTAGATCAGGGGTCAGCAACATATGGCTCTAGAGCCATATCTGGTTCCACCTCCCGACCTGCCAGTCCCAGCAGAGCCCCAGGATATGCCCCAGGGGGCCCTTCAGCCCCTGCCCCATATTCCAGCACCTTCCTCCTCAATCCTCCTCCTTCCACAGGCATTTATGGCTCTCAAGGCCAAAAAGGTTGCTGACCAGTGCTAGATCAAGTACTTTATTCACTGCACCAACCCAGGGGCCTGCAACCTTTTTGACCATGAGAACCATAAACGCCACATTTTTTAAAATGTAATTTCTTGAGGGCCGTACAGTGCTCACAGTGCTGCTCCTGTAACAGTGCCTGAAAAAAAAATTGACTTCATGGCTCCTGCAGAAAGAGCCATATCTGGCCCTCAAAAGAGCCAGATATGGCTCGAGAGCCATACGTTGCCAACCCCTGATCTAGCCACTCCAGTTGTACTAAACAGAGCCTGTGAAACCGTCCACCCACTCCAGGAAGATTCCTAGTGGGTTGGACACTTAGAAAGGGGAACCAAGAACTGAGTGAAAATGGGTAGCGGGTTATAAACTAGTTGAAAGAGAACATAAGGCAAGAATAAACACATGCAGACATAGAAAGTTTTGGGATAAGGTAGACAGACAGGGAGTAAGCTCTGGTGGTCAAGAGCTTCATTCTCAACTGACTTCTTGTCACCTTTATTGGGGTTACAACAGTATGGGGGTATGGGGAGAGCCCAGTGGCTTAATACATTAACTTTGAGGTAATCATCATAAAATGCAAACTGCCAGAACCTAAAACAATAGGTAGAGCTAAGATCTGGATCAGAAGCTGATATGGCCTAAGGCATCTACTGAAGTTTGATACATATGTTAGCAACCAAAATGATTTTCCTTAAGTTCAGATGTGACTACATAACTCTCCTAGTTGGTAAGTTCCAATAACTCCCAATTACTTCTCAGAAAGAACAGAAATGATTCTTTTTAACATATAAAGCTTTTCACAATATAGCTCCAAACATTTTCTGAACATGGAGAGTGAGAGAAAATAAATGCTTATTAGCTGAAAAAATAAATAAAATGAGGCAACAAGACTAGGACCATTCCTCTCTGATGATCCTGGGAAGCCACTCTGTGATAAGATAGCTGTTGGAATATAGAATGTATCTGGGCATACCCACCATATTTTCTAAGCATGTGTGTAGAGGTAAAAGATTATGGGATGGGTTTGAAAATTTGCAAACACAATCATTTATTGAGTCAATTGGCTTTGCTATTTTTTTTAACAATAAGGGAGAGCTTATGGCTAGGTAGTCATCCAAATATTGTTTCTGCTACTTATGAACAGGATCAAGCCACTTAATCTCTGAACCTCAGTTTACTTATCTGTTAAATGGGTTTAATAATATTTGACTTAGTTGTCTTATTGTAATGCATTGCACATTCTTATTTTTAGTCAATCTTAGACTCTTGGTTTCACAGACATCTGTTTCTATGCAGGAGATTTGGACTGAATTATTTTGAATATTGCCAGATGAACTGGCATCAAAATGCTTGGCCCGTCTACTTCATTGTGGCTATAAATACATCCTGGCCATGCAACAGGAACCTGGAAATAGTTGTTTTACTATGCTGTGCACACTTGGCTTTTCAGGGATTTTGAGTGATCATAGCAATGATGTTCTCCTACAAAGAGTTATTTCAGTGCTTCATCTTGGCTTGGAGGTAACTGAAAGTTTTTGAAAGCTCTGCCAGTGAAGCATGGATTATGGTAAACTCTACTGTTTCAGAACTACCAGTAAGGTATCTGCTAGAGACTCTACCATTTCCTAGGGCCCAGATTAGTTAAATTGAGAGAGAATCATTATCAGTAGGTTAGAGATTTTCTGGTAGATTCTTTAGCCATTTCAAACCTTTATGTAATGGAAAATGCAAAATAACCTAAAAACTATGGGTCCCTTTTCTCTTCCAAGGAAGCAATGCCAGTGATGGAAAAGAAGACTGGGGGGGGGGCGTAGGGGGAGAGGGGGCAACAAATTACAAATATTAGATTGTGAATAAATATTATCATATGGGTATTCTAAATATGGAATTCATTTTATCCCCTCTTCCACTGGTGAGTTTCTCCTGGAATCTCTATTTTGAGAAAAGGACCAGGTTGGCCATCCATTCCTCTCCTGGCTCTGCTTTCTGACTCTAGACTGTGACAAAATACCCCATATGGTTACTTCACCTCCCTAGTTCTACTATTAAATTCCTTTTCATATGATATTTTTCTCCATTGGAATTTAAGCTCCTATTTCCAGGCTAAGATGGCAGCAGAGTAAAAGGAAGGGCCATGCTCTCCTCACAACTGATGGATACAAAGCATAGCAAAAGGACAAAAATCAAAATCAGATGAGTGAAGGAGCTCTGTCAAGGGGCACAGCCTTGAAGGTAGGCAGTTTGGAGGCATTTCCACTATATAAGGGGGTAAACTAGATCCACTAAAGCAGGGGCTGATTACCCCTGCCACACACCACCTACCATGCCAGAGTCAGAAGGGATGGGGAGGGAAGGGGTGCAATTTCTAAATACTTGGGATATGACTAAGGGCACCACAGTCTTATCCCTGAGGTCAGCACAGAGCCTTGGCAGCAAGACTGGGGACCTGAGGCTGGGGATCACAGATTATGGGCACAGAGACAGGGCAGACCCAGACTGACTGAGGCAGATGCAACTGGGACTGGAAAAATAGCCTCAGGGAAGACTCTTTAAAGCTCATTACACCAAGAACTGCCTGCTGGCCTCACTCAAACTTCTGGCTGAGAAGACAACATAATACAGAGAAAGAAATGAGCATAGCAACAGCTACCAACATGAAGGAACTGCAATTCACAAGTACCAAAAGAAATAAGATATAACAGAGAAAGCCCCTGACACTGTATAACTTCTATAGAGAAAAGGAGCAGAGAGTAACAAACAAGCAAACACATCCAAACTTTCAAAACATTAAAAAAAAAAGAAGGAAATTGGTCACAAGCTCTCAAGGAACTCAAAATAGAGTTTAAGAACCATGTAAGAAAGATAGAAGAAAAATGGGCAGAAAAGTGGGAAATAGAAATGCAAATAATTAAAAAAAGAAAATAACAGTTTAAAAGACAGAATTTAAGCTCCTTTAGAATAGAAACCATATTTCTGTTTGATATTTATATCCCCAGTATCGTAAAGGAGGCTTTACCAGGGAAGTTAACTAATATTAGCTGTGGGTTCACACTGGGTTGAGAGAGACTGACAGATGAACAGGACCAAACAAGGTAGGGAGACCAAGTTTAACTACTAGGAGGTAACAATTACTGAAAATGGCAGTTAGGCTCCAACAGTCACTCAGCCTATCTAGGCAAGGGCCTATGGAACCAGCAGGCAAAAGGCAAAGGTTTATAACAGTTTAATTGTGGGAAACAATAATAAAGGATGGGAATAAGGGATTCTACACTTACAAGCTCAGGGTAAACCACAGGGTCAAGGGAAGGATTTATCTACACTAATCTAAAACCTAAGCCAGGCAGGGCCCAGAGAATAACAGGACTGGAGTCAGAATCCTCACAGTAGAGTCCAGAGACATTTTTCAGGATGCCAGGAACCAACTCATCCAGAACTGATGGTCCAAAGCAGCCCAGTAGGGAGAAGAAGTCTGCAAGCCATCCACCAGATCACAGATCATTCCCTACTCAGTGCTGTCATGCAGGATAGATGTCCTCTGCTTTCAACCTTCACCACACTACAGGATCCCAGGGAATCAGGGTGCAATTCCACTAGCTCTGAGGTCTCCCAGGGAATCAGTTACTGCCTGTCCCAACCACCATGAAGTCCTCCTCAGAGAGCAAAAGCCACTTCCTGCTTCCCCATTCCATGTGGAATTCTTCAGCCCTTCCTGCTAAGTCTCCTACATAACAACTAAATAATAATCTTCCTCACAACAGTATTTAGCAAAGGACCTGCCATACCGTATATGCTTAATAGTACTTGTTCATTGTTTTTGACTTGTACAGCAAATGGATATACTATTAAAGGATTGAATCACATTTATTTTTATATTCTCAGTATGATTAAAGATAGAAGGCAAATTAGCTAATAGGTTGAATGGATAGAAAAGAAGATGCTTCACAGTTTTTTTCCTTGCAGACAAAAAAAGGGAGTTGATGCAGTTGTTTTTGTACTCAGTTAAAAGATAAAAAGAAACATCATTTCATGGGACAGCTGATCATTTCCTATCAAAATGCTCATTTGTAAAAATGCCTCCAAAAACAATGTATCTAATTACTTTCCCTTACAGAAGATGAAGAGGAAGAGAAATTCTGTAAAGAACTCAGTAAGCCTTCAATTAGTTCAATACACTTTAATCTTTAGTGATTTTATTGCAAAAATGATCTTAATATAGAATGGTGAAAATATTTTTAAAACATAGTCTGCAAATAAAAAAAAAGAGAGTTAAAGCCTTATAAATTGTGCAAAAGTTTCATTTACATATATAATGAATAATTTGTTGGAGAAAAGATGGGAGTCAGTGAGTATGACAAATGTCACATCACACATGAGGTCTTTCCTGATTTCTCCATCTACTATTGTCTCCTCTCCATCACCTTATAATAATTTGTTTATATTTTTATATATTTAACTGGTCATGTTGTATCCTATGATATAATATGAGGTCATTAAGTTCATTAATGTTTCATTTTTGTTTGTATTTTTATATGTCTAACCTGGAGTTTGACACATCATCAGTCCCAAAATATTCTTGTCAATTGATCTTAAAAATAGAATTTGGTATGTTTTAATGGATAGGAAAATACAGGTTACCAAATGTAGGGATCATTTCTAAATCATCTATCTGTGTACAATCAGATGATCAAATTAATGTAGCAAAGATTAAAACAGACATTGAGAAAAAGTACAAAGATGAGCAATTTTGGCCTGCAATTAATAAAATTGCAATATATTATATTTAAACAAGGTTCTGACTCAAGGAAAGAGTAAGAAGAAGCAAGTGGATTTATATATATATCTATCTATCTATCTATAAACTCTCTTTCTCTCTCTCTCTCTCTATATATATATACATATATGTATATATATATATATATATACTGTGTAGATGTAGATGAATTAGTAAAATTTTACGTTTTTCTTAAATAAATTAATCAGAATAACAATGGAGTTAAAAAAAGCAGCAGCCAACAATTTTTTGATTTAATGAAACAGAAATAACAGATAAGGGCTACCTTGGTTTGCATATAAACTAATTTTTAAGAAATTATGGAGGAGAATGTAAAAAAATGTTTATATGAGTATATTGTTTAAAAAATAATGAGAAACTGGGAAGGGAAAGCAAGTTTACAAAAAGCTTAGTAAAAGCAATTCAATAAGATTATTCAAAGGGGAAATGAGGGCAAAAGTTGAAGGAGAATAAAAAGATTAAAAAATAAACTATTTATTCAGATATTTTTTAAAAATAGCTTTGCCATAAAATGGAGAGAAGTTAACACATTCAGACTAACATCTTATTTTTTTTGTCTTAAAATTTTTCATTTAATTAATTAATTTAGAATATTTTTCCATGGTTACATGATTCATGTTCTTTCTATCCCCTTTTCCCACCCCCTCCTATAGCCAATCCACAATTCCACTGAATTTTACATGTGTCATTGATCAAGATCTATTTCCATATTATTAATATATGCATTAGGGTGATCATTTAGAGTCTACATCCCCATCAAACCATATGATCAAGCACTTTTTTTTTT
>NC_058133.1:367922786-367947062 GCF_016433145.1 Gracilinanus agilis | reverse complement strand
GGTGTGGACTCGAAACTACCACACCAATGCAACTACCAACAATTTGGAAATAGGTCTTGATCAAGGACACTTGACAAAACTAGTGGAAATGCGCATCGGCCATGGGTGGGGGGAGTGCGGGGGGTGAAGGGGAAAGGTGGAGCATGAATCATGTGACCATGTTAAAAATGATTATTAATAAATGTTTAAAAAAAAAAGAATGACAAAGTCCCAGAACCTTGTGAAATAGAAGATCTTCGAGAATAATTGACCAATGTTACACAGGCAAGGCATCATATCATGACAGTGGCTCACAACCAAGTGATGGAATCAGGATATACGGACTCTTTTGCCTACCTGGAGAAATATTCTTAAGAGAATGAGTACTATGAAATCTGTGTAATCAATGATCACTAGACTAAATTAGGGCAGGAACCCTCTGGAGGGGGGTGGTGGAAGAAAAAAATATATATATTCAACACAATGCAGTATATAACAGTACTTCTCAATTTGTTAAACACAGGCACTTTTGTGAATGAATTTGGAATTTGGAATTGAGCCTGTAGTTTTACTGAAATACAGGAAATGAAAATACCCCCAGATGGAAATAGACCAATGCTTCTGTAAATGTTCATCACCCTTTAATTTAGGATTTCTTAAAGGGCAAGAGGCATCTTGTTGTGTATTCCTGAACAGTGTCCCACAGTGACTTAGTGAAGTCACAAAGAATGTGACATTGTCAGAATGATTTAAGAAATGAATGTACATCCCATTGATTTTCTGCCTCTAACGCTTCAACTTGAGGGCTTTACATTTCTTAGAAAATATGTCACAATAAAGACTTATTTATGAGCTCTTTTCTAGGATCTAATAATTCTATATTTGGAAAAATCTATATTTATAAGGAAAATAGAAAATGTATTTTTCTGCTAAAAAGGAATGAATAATAATTTGGGCACAGTTTGAAAATGTGAGAAAGGACCTATTACCATCCACATGGATGAAACATGTAGGCATATTTGACAGCACCTTGTGGTGCTATGCTCTATGCACCTGACTCCCATTGTCCCACCTGTACTTTGCCAATTAGCCAACCCTGTTCTTCCCTTGACAGCACAGGGTCTCCTTCCCTGTTCTGTTGTATGCTTCTAAGGTCAGTGGAACAGAATGGTCAGGGTCCAGAACTGTCATTTTTTTTATCAGTGGAAATTGTCTCTTAACCTCAACACCTAAAAATGGAGCAGTTTTAAGCAAAAGGCAGAGGAAAGCTGTGATAGCCAGGCCACATGTTTACTAAAAGCCTGTCCTAACTGCTACTGCTAACAGCGATAAATAGAAGAGAAAGTATAAAAACATCCTATGATGTTAGGGTCATCAACTAGCAAACTAATTGGAAGTGAAATGAAAAAAATGAAAAAGCTCTCTTTGCCCATGTAGAGGCAAGGAACAAAGTCAGAGGCAAATTTTGCCTGCAGATGAAATCATTTAAGCAGGCAAGCAAACACTTAAGAAGTAAGTGTTCTAAGTTCCTATGGAGGATTAAAAAAATTCCATTCTTAATTTATAGCAAGATAAAGTTTATCTTTCCTACGTCTATCCAGGAAAAAAAATCTTTACTTTCGTACCCTTCAACTACATTTGTTTTGTTGTGAATATGATGTATCTACCAGGAAGACCAACTAACTGCCTCCTGATAGATCTTATTTTCCTTTTGTTTAGGCCTAATTATTAATTTTTTCCTTCCCCATACATAACACCAAGCCAAAAATTGCTTGTCTCTTATTTTTACTTTCCTCTTCATTCTGGGATGAAGTAAAGAGGCTCTAATTCATCTTTTAAATATCAGTTCAATTACTTGAAGACATTTATCATAAATATTCTTTTTCTCAGATTAAACACTTCCCATTCTTTAATTCATCCCCATAGGTTGATTTTATTGATTCTTCACCATCCTGAATATCTTCCTCTTCCAAGAAGAATTCCCTGTCTATTGTAATGACCCATTAAAGGGCTTAGCATTTGGATAGTGCTTATTTTAATTTAAAAAAAAATACCTTTCATGACCAGGAGAACAAAATAATTCCTTGGCTTGGGAGTATCAAAGAAGCACTTCAGGAGGTCCTATGTTGACTCAGAAGCCTACTACTCAATAAATAAAGCTGTGTGTACAAAAAGGGACCATAACTGAGTTTCAGGTCTCTCCACATTAAGTCAAAGGTAATTCAAGTTATCCTAGTCTGTACCACATAAAATTGGTGTTAGTAACTTAGGCTATTACTTGGTCTGCATCTCTGTGTCCTGGCCAACAGCCCCCTTTTTAACACTCTTCAGCTTGTCAATGCCCTTTCTGCACTGAGAGACCTTGGAAAAAATAAGAATTTGAGTTAAAAAGAGGCGAGTCAGTTTGTTATTTATCTGCTCTTCTTTGGAGAGGGAAGACTTTTTTCACCATTAGATTATCCACAAATAGTTGGCAAACTCCTCTCAAGGGTAATCCTTGCCAACGTTTCACTTGTAATTCAGTGTTTGTCTGTTTGTTTTTGAAACTGAGGAGGCAGTGGATCTCCCTGTGTCATCTAGGCTAGCAGTGTTTGTTTCCTCTTGTGTGCTCACCATATTGGTGTGGATACCCATCAGCTTTAGCTCTACTATGGCTCAGAACTCCTAAACTCAAGTTATGCTCCCTCTGCTTTCCCAGTAAAAGAGATATTATAAAAATGTACCATCCCATCAAATAATTTATTGATTATTTAAAATTTAAAGGGATAAAAGGCTTAGAGTTCTGTGCTCTAAAGGCTCCTCTTTTAGACTGAACACTATGATGTATTTTGTAAAATAGAATTTACTTAGACTATTGCTTTCATCATTTAAAAGAAGATTGGATGGACATCCAGGAGCACGCTTTATGAAGCAATCTTCCACTTTCTAGAGACAGGTACATGAGACAAGATGACCTAATACTCCATGTCTTCTCCAATTTAACTTTGTTACAATAGAGATTTGATTTGGATTTAGTACCAGACCACTCATCAGGAAAATGAAAAGTTGGCACCTATGATATGATTAAGACTCTTCATTATCTTCACTGGAAAGCAAAGGAGCCAGGCATATTAAAAAGAAACTATCCTTTGAAAAATCTTTGTCCCAAAGCTTGACTGATTTAATATTTGGGAGGTCAGGAAACACAGGGGGAAAAAAGACAAACTTCCTGTCACCTAAGAGTTTACAATCCAGTGAAGCAAGATTTACTTTAAAAAGGATTTTCTTTACTTTAAAGATTCCTCAGTTCTATTAGAAAACGAAGAACATGAAATAGAAAAATGAATTATTGAAATAACCTGCTGGACTTTCCACCTCTACAGACACTGGGGCTTATGGGGAGTAAAAAAACAAAATATTCCTTATTTTCTCATTTTGGTGGCCCAGATAGCCACTGACTCAGATAATTTTTATAGATACATTAAGACCAGTGGAGAAAAGTGATTAGAGGAAATCTACACATGTGCATAGAAAGATTCTTAACAACAACAACAAAAAAGATGTCAAATAGCGAGACCTGTGATTATTGGAAAATAAAATATTTGATATTGAAGTATATAATTTATTATTATTATAAACATTCTTTATATCTTTTACAAGGAAAATAAATTCCACAGGTCTAAAAGAGGAAGTGAAAAATGTAATTTCATAATTTTACCCAATATCCCCAAAGGGAAAGATTATCAGCTTTTGCTAGAAAACTTTTGTGGAGCTGAATTCTCATTTTTCAATTCTCAGATCTTTCTTTAAAGAGGAACTAAGAAATACTCAGAAGGAGAATCTTTAGAAATGTTCATTTACCAGTTACTTTCATTAGTCTATAAAGTTTTGCATACACTTTTCTGGTTTGTGTCTCTAGCTTATTATTAATGGAACAAAACATTTAAAAAGTGTTTTTTTAAACATTTCTCTCATCAACATATTCATATCCTTACACTTAGTAGGTGTTTAAGAAATGTTGATTTCAAATTTAAATTTGAGAAGGCATTATTTAAAAAAAATTATCTCACCTTTCCAATATTTTAAATATTTTTTCTTTTCTTTTTTTTTTACCCTTAATTTCTGTGTATTGGCTCGTAGGCAGAAGAGTGGTAAGGTTAGGCAATAGGGGTCAAGTGACTTGCCCAGGGTCACATAGCTGGGAAGTGTCTGAGGCCAGATTTGAACCTAGGACCTTCCGTCTCTAGGCCTGACTCTCAATCCACTGAGCTGCCCAGCTGCCCCATTTTAAATATTTTTTAAAAGTTATAAGAGCACAGAAATTTTAAGAAAAGGCTTAGATAATGCATCAGTAGTAAAAACTCCTCTTGCTTGTAATCATCTTACTGGGGAGAATGAAGGTCAATCTTCCTGCCTCCCTTTGGCTCTCCCCTTATAATTCTATTCACTACATATTTGCCAAATTGCTTTTCCCAAATTGTGGACTGCTTTAAACAAAGTGTATCTTCTAGGAATAGAGAGGTGATAATCTTAATGTACTCCACTCTTGTCAGACTTTATCTGGAGTATTTTGTACAGCACTGGGCACCACACTTTTCTGAAGAATAAGCTGAGACTCTGGAGAATAGCATTTGACTGGAAAGGACATTAGAAAGAGACCAATTTAGATTTTAGATAATGGGTAAAAACAACAACAAAAAAACTCTCCTGAATATTAGTTGTACCAAAGTATAATGGACTGCCTTGAGAGCTTGTGGATTCCCATACCTTNATTAGTTGTACCAAAGTATAATGGACTGCCTTGAGAGCTTGTGGATTCCCATACCTTGGTGGTCTTCAAGAAGAGTCTGGATGACCAGTGGTTAGTTTTTATAGTGAGAACTCACTAGAACAGATTGTCTCTGAAGTTTCTTCCAGATCCTGAATTCTACAATTCAATAATTCTTCTGTGTAAGCATAAGTATTATATACAATGATATGTTATTATATAACTTAAAAAGTAAGTTATGTTTAATTATATGCTCCAAGAATCCAGAGAGTAGTATTTGTTTCTATGTAGTCCCAATCAGCTATTGTTTATCTGATTGCTTCTTTTCTTAGTTATGATGTCTTCTAAAAATATAATTTCTATGTTTTTCAGATTACATATTGATAAGATTTTTAAAAATCACTTTCTGATGTTGTTTTTAATAAACCCTTAACTTCTGTGTATTGGCTCCTAGGTGGAAGAGTGGTAAGGGTGGGCAAAGGGGGTCAAGTGACTTGCCCAGGGTCACACAGCTGGGAAGTGTCTGAGGTTGGATTTGAACCTAGGACCTCCTGTCTCTAGGCCTGACTTTCAATCCACTGAGCTACCCAGCTGCTCCCACACTTTCTGATGTTTTGTAATCTATATCCTTCCCTTCCAGTTCAAACCCCATCCCAAGAGCAGGTAATATGGTGTGTTATACATATATCATTATGCAATACACAATTTCATGTTAGTCATGTTGTGAAACAAACACGTATTTCTTACACTAGAGACAAATTTATGGAGGAAATAAAATGAAGAATGGAACACTTCAATCTCCATTTTGACTCTGTCTGTTCTTTCTATGGCGGTAGGTATCCTTTTTCATGCTGAGTTCCTTAGAGTTTTCCTAGATCCTTGCCTTGTTGATGATAAAGTCATTCACAATTGACCATAATACGCCATTGCTATTACTTTTACTGTGTTCTCCTGGTTCTGCTCACTTCACTTTGCATCCCTTCATATAAGTCTTTCCAGGTTTTTTTGTGATCATCTTGCTTGCCATTTCTTATGGCATAATAGTATTCCACTACAAATCCTGTACACAACTTGTTCAGCTGTTCCCCAATTCATGACCCTCCCTTCAGTTTCCAGTTGTTTGCCACCACAAAAAGAGCTGCTAAAAATATTTTTGTACAGATAGATCCTTTCCCCTTATCTTTAATCTCTTTGGGATACAGGCCCAGCAAATGCAGCAGATACAGATACAGCAATAGTAGTATTACTGAGTCAAGAGGTATGCACAGTTTTATGGCTTTTTGGGCATAGTTCCAGATTGCTCCTCAGAATTTTTATATTGGTTTACAGCTCCATCAACAGTGCATCATTGTACCTATTTTTCTACACTCCCTCAACATTTATAATTTCTCTTTTTGTCATGTTAACCAACCTGATAGATGTGAGGTGATACCTTACAGTTGTTTTCCATATGTATTTCTCTAATAGTGATGAGGAGAATTTTTATATGACTAAAATAGTTATGATAATAGTCTAAGAGGCAATTGTATGAAGACCAATCAAGCTCTTAGAGAATTTTCCTACCCTCCCTAGAAGAAGCTTTTGTTGATTCAATTTAAAAGTAGACAAAGGAGAGTTAATCCTATCTTCACAGTCTAGTAAGGTATTAAGTAGGGGTACTTAAGTTATTGTTAACTAAAATGTTAACTCAAAATAGACAAAGAGAATAAAGGATTCTTTATTTTTCATAAGTGTAAACTCAAAGAGAACAAATAATTTCCTTTTATAGCACTCAGTCTCTCAGGGGTAGGGGCAGGGCCTGGAACTCCATGTCTAAAAGATCTTCCATCACTGTACTATAGTTTCATGAAGGAATAAATAATGTTTTACCCTTGTATTATCCTCAGCACCTACCAAAATACTTCCCAGCTAGTAGTTCCAACTTATTTTCCAAACTGAATCCATTTTGAACATCTGTAAGTCAGTCATTGTAGTTGTATATTATTTCATGTTTTGTAGACACAACTTTTCTTAAAGCATGTAGGTAGGTTGGACTGATTAGTGATTGATTGCTTGTTTTGCACATGATGAATCAGCATACCTGTCTGATTTATAGGCTAGTGTAAGATAATCCATTTGTAATTATTTTATAGAGTCTGAAAAGAATGCAGAATCATTTCGAGTATGATATTTCTTATGTTGCAATATTCCATGCAAGATATTGCCATATGTGTTTGCATTAGGCCAAACATTAATGTTTGATGCTTAATAAAAGAGACCATCTAAAGTTGCTCATAGGTTTTTAAAAAATTTTTCACATTTACCATCTATATTGAATAATTCACAATATAGTTTACACTTTAAAGATAATTATTTAATTCCAGTATAATTTATTAAGTACCTCCTCTATGTATAACTCTACAGTAGACACTTGGAGAAATACAAAGTGAATAAGTCATGGTCCCTGGATTGATAGAGCTTATAGTCTGGTAGTGGTAGTGGAGGCAAATATTCAGATAACTATAATATCATTGCTGCTAGAAGTCTCTGAAAGAAATGTAATGACTCAGAATATTATATCAGTCATTCAGCAACAGTCAAATGTGAAACATGAGTTGTCACTAATGTCACCCCCTTCTGGTGATCTAAGAATCAGGAATTTTGAGTAGCACATGGGGATATAGGAGGCTACTGGAAGGAACACACACGTCTCCCATCTCTACTTTCCCATCTCTGCTTTACTCTTCTTTGGGTGCCAGACAAACCAGCAGAGCACAAAAAACACGCATGGAAGGGAAGAAGTCTTTGGATCACAGACTACTATAGTTACCCTTTCCTATTATGAGAGTTCCTTTTTGAGTCCTCCTCTTTCTTCTCTTCATTCTCATTAATTATTATTCTCCCTGCATTGTTTTTCTTTTAGAACATTCTTTTAGAACATTAAAAACAATTATACTTTTTATTGTTCCCAGATAGTAGAAGGGGAGCAGAATGATAAGGTCTAGTTTTAGAGAAACAAGTGCAATGTACAGCCACCTCTTATCCTTTATGTACACTGGTTAATTAATCGTGGCACTGACAAGACAGGAAAAAGAGTTTACTTCCCAGGTCACTAGCTGTACTTGCTCCTTTCATCCCTTCCATAAATCAATTACATCACTTTCCCAGTTGCTCTAGCAATCAAATAATCAATCAATCAATCAACTAAAATTCATTAAGTGCTTACCACCCATCAGGAAGTGTGCTATGAATTAGACATTCAAAGATAAACATGAAAAAATCTTTGTGCTTGTCTCCCCACTCCAGTCCGTCATCCACTCAACTATTAGCTGAACAGCTAATAGGGAGTGCCAGACCTGAAGTCAGGAAGAACTGAATTCAAATCTGGCTTCAAATCTGTGCCTCTGGGCAATTCACTTAATTCCTGTTAGCCTCTATCCTCTTCTGAAGAATGAGGATAATAATAACACCTACATCTCAGAGTTGTGGTGAAGTTCAAATGACATAATATGTGTAAAGTGCTAAGCACAATGTCTGGCACATTAAAGGGTATGTATGTAAAAAAAAGTGTATGTAATTGTAAAATGTAAAAGATTGTAAGTGTGAAGGTAAAATATGTAAAATATTAACTTTTATCATTATTATTATCATCATCATCATCATCATCATTAGCTTTCAAATCAACCTTTTTAAAGCTCAAATGTGACCATGTTACTCTTCTTACTCAATAAAATGTTCCTGTTGCCTTCAGGATCAAAGACTTTTCTTTGTGCTTTTAGAACCCTTTATAAATTGGCCCATTCCTACACTTCCTGGTTTTTTGTAGGGTAAAAACCCACTCCCCTCTTTCTCCTCTGTGATCCAATAACACTGACTTACTTATTGTTTCTCCAATCAGACACCCCATCTCTCATCTTGGATATTTCCAACTGAGTAATCAAGAACCACATCCTGGTTGAGTCAATGAAGATCTTAAGCTGTAGCAACCTAAACCCAAAGGAATCATGATGAATGATGAATAATGAATTCACAGTCATAGAAGGAACTGTCATAGTCAAAACATACCGCTTTCACTTTATTTCACTCATGAGGTTTTTTTTTTCTTGTATGTGTGATATGTATTTTTTATACTTATGTATAAATATATATATGTATTTTTATATTTTGTATGTTTTTTTATATTTTGAATAGCATGAGGAATATGTATAACATGACAGCACTGGCCTTAGACCATTTACTGTCTTGGGATGGGAGAGGAAGATGAGAGAGAGAGAATCTGGATTTCGAATTTTTCAGTTAATTGTTAAAAATTGCTTCTTACAGGTAAATGAAATATATCTATATATGTATCCATATATAACATAAAAATGAAAAAGGGAAAAAAGGAAGTAATCATGAGATTGAGGATTGAGGTTGGCATTGTAAACTTAATATAGGGAGAAGCATAAGTAAAGATGAGTCAAAGAAATCCCTTTATAACATGACTCTAGCTTATCGGTCTTCCCCTTATCTACTTTATATTCCAACCAAACTGGCCTTAATACTGGTCCCTATACATGACAGGTCATCTCCTCAATCTATAATTCTGCACAGATATCCCAAGTGTACAACTTGCCTTCCCAATGAGATCATTCATATTTATAATCTGTGTCTTATCCTTACTTTCTGCTCTCACAACACAGAGGTAGGCTCAAAGTAGGAGCTTAATAACCATTTGTTGATCTGTTGAATCTAAACATTTGTTTAAAAATATTAAAATATTACTTTTTACAAATAAAGTAATATTTTAAAAAATATAACATAAAAGGCTTAAAAATATGAAACTTCATAATTTTAGAGGTTGTGTGTGTGTGTGTGTGTGTGTGTGTGTGTGTGTGTGCATTAGCTCTGTTCTTTCTTCCAGAGGAATCACTAAATGAATTCTGGAATCCAAACTGTCAAGTACTTAAGAATATCTTTAGCTATTAAAAATCACAAGTATTCTTAACTATGCACTTTAATTTTTAAAGTACATGAGAAATAGCTGTGGATTTTCCCACACATGAATATATGTCATGGCTCTTCATTAAAACATTAAATTTAGTAAACAGCTCATGACAATAAACATTTTTCACATATTTGCTGGCTTACTAATGACAAAGGATTCTAGTTGGTTGAGAGCTGAAGGCTTAATTCTTTCCTATTCTTTGGTGTTTGCATTATCTTTGTGGTATGGTGCAAACATTTGCCAATATTTGAGTACCCTGCCTTTGTTTCCAACTAGAATAAAAAATAGTTTCTTGCAATTCTAAATCTTGTGTATAATGCTGCGATTGTCTTAAAGCATATTAGGTATATTAGGAAAGAATATTGCGTATATTAGGAAATGATATAATTTGATTTGGAAGTCCTATTGAAATAAATTAAACAATCAACAAGTATTTAGTAAACTCCTTCCAGTATCTAGATTTCCTAACAACACATTTCTTCCTAATTTTCTGTGTATAAAATAGTTTAATCTATTAGATAATATGTTACATTAAAACTGGAAGATCATGAACCAATTCCTTCTAAAGCTTTGGTATTCAACTTTCACAGGATATCTTAATACATTTCAAATATCTTGTTTGTAAAATAAGGCGCTTGGACTAGATGACTCTAAAGATTCTTCTACGTCTAAATCTGTGCTTTATATTTCCATTAACTTCCATAATTGTCTCACTCTCAAGAATGTAAAGTATGTTTTGGTGATGGAGGAATGAAATTCAAAACAAACATGCTTCTCCATATTTATCAGTTAATCACTGGGCATTTTTGTCAGAATCTGCTAATGATCCTGGACACGAATTATAGAAAATGAAATCTTTTAAGGGAACATCTCATTTATTTAATAAATTAAAAAACTCTTAACAGTTAATTTCATACTTACTCATATTTGAACCCTGAGCGTCTTATCTGGTTCTTTATCATTTCCTCTGTAAAATGAGGTAGCTGGTTCAAATGATTTTTAAGTCATTTTTATAAAATAATTCCCATGATCCTATTATTTCTTCTTTTTTTTTAAGGTTCAATTCATGTGCCATTTATTGCCTAAAGGAAACCTTAGTTATAAAATTATCATATGTGCATTTGTCTGTTTTCATGTCTGTTTTATATTCACCCTTCCCACAGTCAAATGCTAGTTCCTTGAGAATAGGCACTGTCTTCCAATTTGTCTCTGAATCCTTCCCATCAGGCACAGTAACTTAAATGAAGTACATACTTACTAAATAAATGCTTGTTAAATAAATTTAGATTTAAATAGTAGCACATGCTAAAGTGGACTGGAGAGATTTATACGTGTTCAGTTTTGTAGGATTACTACAATAGAGCAAATATAAAATGAGTATGATTATTGCAAATATTGGAAATTATTTTTCTCAAGTTTCAAGGAAAAGATCTTACATGTGTTTGTATATCTTGGATTTTGCTGGTGCACATAGCTTCTGGTGAAAAAATAAAACTCTCTCCATTGATCCAGGTGATACAGAATTGATCAATAACTTTTCTATAACATGGGATTTTCTTGACAAAGGTATTGGAGTGGTCTGCCATTTCTGTCTCAAGCTCACTTTTCAGATGAAGAATCTGAATTAATTAAATGACTTGCCCAATGCCACACAGCAAATAGTATCTGAGGTTGAATTTGAAGTCAAGCCCTGTCTCCAGGGCCAGTACTCTACAGGATTTCATGAGAATTAGATCTGTATAAAAATGGAATGCTCTGCCCTCTGAAGAAATATTCCCCATCCCTGGAGATCTCCAACTGGAGACTAGACAAAACTTGTCAAGGAAATTGTAAAAAATTTCACATTTCAAAAAGATATTACAATAGACCATCTCCATCTCTAAGGTCCTTCCAAACTTTACATCCTGTGATTATCCACAAATCCATACAGATCATAGTAATAATTGTGAAAACATTTGGCTTCCGTAAAATATACCCATTTATTTGTCTTGTGAACATAGAGATCAATACTTTGTTGATCCCAGGTGAAAGAGAGATGCTTGTCCCAAAATTTACAGCCTGGATAAGAAAGGAAACTTTGAATACCTTTTGAATCTCTTGCCAAAATTAACGGTACTATGTAGCAGGTCGTAAATGTACTTGCTGTCTGAATGCTTTACTTCTCTATCTGACCTTGTTCATTCAGAGATGCACTTGTTACAGAATGTCAGTCACTAATGAGGCCTAAAGTAATTGAGGCTGATTGAACTGGCAAGATGCTGCCTAATTAGAATGATAAATGGAATTGGCTGATCAACTATGGAAGGGTGAATGGCACAGAGGACATTAAACAAGGTCACTCTGTCAAGGAGAAACAGTCGTTTTATTTTGCCAATAATGGCCATCCCTCATTTCATGTGATTTGAACATGGCAAGATGATTGTACTCTACTAGGGTAGTAGCTTCTTGGTATTGTCAACATAAGGAAGATAAGATGGGGATTTTTTTTTTAAATTACCTGATACACTAGGACAATATTTAAATCAACCTGAAAAAAAACTGGGTCTTATATATACACATATATAAATATAAATGAATATATTTTATAGATATATAGATAAACATTGATATAGAGATAAATTGATTTTTTGTAAATACTAGCTTTGGGATTATTTCTATAAATATAATATAGATAAATAGGGACAAGAGACACAATGCTGCCCTTTGACCTTTGCTTTAAGTAGACATGACTGAGGAGGCAAATTAAGCATCATTAGCTGCTTGAAAGACAATGGATTTATTACATGATACTCTCTTACAATCTGTACAATTTTCAATTGACCTTGTCATTTCTTATAATTATCTAGATGGAAGAAATGATTATACTTTATTATCAAAAACATACATTATTGGGGGCAGCTGGGTAGCTCAGTGGAGTGAGAGTCAGGCCTAGAGACAGGAGGTCCTAGGTTCAAACCCGGCCTCAGCCACTTCCCAGCTGTGTGACCCTGGGCAAGTCACTTGACCCCCATTGCCCACCCTTACCAATCTTCCACCTATAAGTCAATACACCGAAGTACAAGGGTTTAAAAAAAAATACATTATTAGGTTGCTCTCTACGATGGTGAAAATGGGAGAATTACTCATTGTTAATTTCTAAAGATATATGTCCCAGTATGTAAATGACAAGATTATTTTCCCATTCACCTTAGTAATATCTATGTGGAATTGTCAGAGATGGAGGTATGCTAGTGTTTATTTTCTAGATAATTTAATTTTACCTAATCAGATAACAAATATTTTTTCTTTCATTTTAACTTTTTTGACATTAAAAAACTTCAGAACATATTAGTAACTTTCTTACCTTAATAAAGTGATTACATTGAATATGCCAAACTCTTTTCAATGTTTCAATATCATTATGAGCTTCAGAGATTTTACAATGATGTCCTCAAGGGCTAGTGAAACATGTCAAGGTATATCATCTTATATTGAATTACCCCCAAATTCATATACCTTCCTATTTGCTGTTTATCTCTTTTATTCTGTTTTGTCAGCTACCACTAGTCAATGGGTTTCTATCAGTACTCCCTATCTGGGAGGCAGCTATCTCACATAGTGGATAGAAGGCTAAGCCTAAAGTGAAGATGACCTGAGTTCAAATCTAGCCTCAGACATTATCTCTGTTATAGTGGGTAAGCTGCTTGGCCTTTATTTGATTCAATTTTCCTCAAATGTAAAAATATGAATAATAATAGCACCTACTTCCCAGGATTATTATGTATATAAAATGACATAAAAATGTAAAATGTTCAGTATACTTCTTGACACATAGAGTTTAATAAATGCCATCTTTTTATTATATTATTAATTATATTCCATTTCTAATCTGTTTAGTATAACTTAAGGAAGAACAAAAATATTCCAGCTGAAAATCAAAGAGTTTTCCTTGCTACATTCAATACTTCCCACATGCATCTTAAAGAGAATAACTTTAAGACAAAACACTAACAGGGCATGTACAGGGTCCTGAATTATCCATCATCTTTGGATGTTATGATATCACTATCATCACGATGATACCATGATCATGATCACGGACAAGGACATCACCATCATTGATAGCAAATACATAGCACTTTTTGAAGTTTTCTAAGTGCTTTAAAAATGTTATTTTGACCTCACAGAAATCTTGGGAAGGAGTCAATGTTTTGCTGGTAAATGTTTAAGAAAAGATTTTATTGGAAAAAGTGTAAACAATACCCTTTTAAGTTTAATTTAAACTTAAAAAAAAAGTTAAGTTTAATCTTCATTATCAAGAGTTTCCTACCCTTTATTTGGCCTAATCAATAAAGCAATAAACAAAATTCTTCTTTTTTATTTGTGGCATCTGCTCATTTCCAAGGAGTAAATGCTGCAACTGAATATTTAAAAATAGATTGTAGAATCAGTTAGAGCTGGCTCCAACACACTTTTGAAGGTATATACTATTATCTCCATTTTACAGATGAGAATAATTGAAGTAGACAAAGGATAAGTAGAACAGCTATTAGGTGCCTGAAATCAGATTTGAACTCATGTCTTACTTCAATCCAGGTATAGAATTCAATCCACTGAGAGTAAGCCATTTTTCTAGCGCCAAAGATTTTGGAGTAGAGATTCCCTGAACACTTTTCTCCATGAAATTTCCTTTTGTGCTATGAGTTTCAGATGCCAAGAAAACTGTATAACACTTACTGTTCAAAGTGAATTGATCAATATATGCTAAGAGGACATTCCAAAACATTAAAATATATAACATTTAAAAACTAATGTAGACTTCCTGGTTAAGATGGTGGCTGAGTAAAAAACAGCTGCTTAACCTCTCTTAACTAAAACACATAGAACTCCTCAAGAAGACATAAAAACAAATCCATAGGAATGAAGGGACTCCACAACAGGGTGTAGCATTGAAGGTACGTGGAATTGGGGCATTTCCATGCTATAAAGGAGTGAAACAACTCTCACTAAAACGCGAGCTGAGCATCCCCCTCTCCCACTCCACACCACCTACAGTGCCAAAGCCAGTGCACAAGAGCTAGAGCAAATCTGGGGCACCCATTAAGTTCTTGGCAGCTACTTGGGGTCACCAGGGCCTGTTTCTGAGAGCAGCAAGACTTAAGACCCCAAGAGGCTAAAGAACACGTGGGCTTTGAACACAGACCCTGAGAGCAGGCTCAAGCGAAGGCTCTTGAGTCCACGGATGCTGAGAGCAGGAGCGGACTCAGATCCTGATCACAGGAGTGGACCTTGAGTGAGGACCCAGGGCAGAGGGGTGCACGACTGTGGAAACAGCACCATGAAACTGTTAAAGGAGCCTAAGACAGAGGAACAAACAAGGGGGCCACCAGGAGGCTTGACCCTGAGAAAAACTAGATCTGAGACTTCAGGAACCTAGAGAGCGCAAACTGACTCTGGGTGTGAGGATCAACCTGAGAGGGCTCAGGGCGAACAATGGCAAGCCAGAGACAAGAACCCCAAAAGAGAAAGATCATCAAGAAGAAATCTGTAACACTGGACAATGTTACACAAAGTCCAGACAGCAGAGCAAACAGCAGAGGAGAACAAACAAGTAATCACATCCAAACCTTCCCAAAATAATGAAAACTGGTCACAAGTTATTGAAGAGTTCAAATCTGAGATGCTGAGAAATGTGGAAGAGATCTGGAAAGAAAATAACAGTTTAAAAGGCAGAATATCACAATTGGAAAGTGAGGCAAGTCAACTCAAGATGAGAAATGACCAGATTGAAAAGGAAAACCAAAAGATTATAACTGAAAACCAGTCCCTAAAGGCTAGAATTGAGCAATTAGAAGCTAATGATCTCTCAAGACAGCAAGAACAAATAAAACAAAGTCAAAAGACTGATAAAATAGAAGGAAACATGAAATATCTCAATAAGAAATTGACAGATCAAGAAGACAGGGCTAGAAGAGACAATTTGAGAATCATTGGTCTTCCTGAAAAAGCAGAAATTAATAGAAATTTGGGCTCCATACTAAAAGAAATAATTCAGCAAAATTACCCTGAAGTTCTACAACAAGAGGGCAATATAGACATTGAAAGGATCCATAGATCACCCTCTACACTAGACCCTGAAAAGACAACCCCCAGGAATATAATAGCTAAATTCAAGAGCTTCCAAGGAAAAGAAAAAAATCTTACAAGAAGCCAGAAAGAGACAATTCAAATATCAAGGAGCACCAATCAGGATCACACAGGATCTGGCAGCCTCCACACTAAAAGAACGCAAAGCTTGGAATATGATATTCAGAAAGGCAAGAGAACTGGGTCTACAACCACAGATCAACTACCCATCAAAACTAAGTATATACTTCCAGGGGAAAGTTTGGGCATTCAAAAAGATAGAAGATTTCCAAGTATTTGCACAGAAAAGTCCAGGACAAAATGGAAATCAGTTGTATAAAAAAATCAAGCCATTCCCCAATTGATAAATGGGCAAGAGACATGAATAGGCAATTTTCAGATAAAGAAATCAAAAGTATCAATAAGCACATGAGAAAATGTTCTAAATCTCTAATAATTAGAGAAATGCAAATCAAAACAACTCTGAGGTATCACCTGACACCTAGCAGATTAGCTAAAATGAAAGAAGGGGAGAGAAATGAATGTTGGAGGGGATGTGGCAAAACTGGGACATTAATGCATTATTGGTAGAGTTGTGAACTGATCCAAACATTCTGGCTGGCAATTTGGAACTATGCTCAAAGGGCTATAAAAGGATGCCTTTCCTTTGATCCAGCCATACCATTGTTAGGTCTGTACCCCAAAGAGATCATAGATAAACAGACTTGTAAAAAAATATTTATAGCTGTGCTTTTTGTGGTGGCAAAAAACTGGAAAAGGAGGGTATGTCCTTCAATTGGGGAATGGCTGAACAAATTGTGGTATATGCTGGTGATGGAATACTATTGTGCTCAAAGGAATAATAAACTGGAGGAATTCCATGTGAACAGGAAAGACCTCCAGGAATTGATGCAGAGTGAAAGGAGCAGTGCCAGAAGAACATCATACACAGAGACTGATACACTGTGGTAAAATAGAATGTAATCGACTTCTGTACTAGCAGCAATGCAATGACCCAGGACAATTCTGAGGGACTTATGGAAAAGAATGCTTCCCACATTCAGAGGAAGAACTACAAGAGTGGAAACACATAAGAAAAGCAGCTGCTTGAACACATGGGTTGAGGCAGACATTATTGGTGATTTTGATTTGAAACTACCACACCAATGCAATGATCAACAATTTGGAAATAGGTCTTGATCAATGACACATGTTAAACCAGAGGAAATGCGCATAGGCCAGGGATGGGGGGAGAGAGAGGGGGTGAAGGGGAAAGTAGGAGCATGAATCATGTAACCATGTTAACTTTACTAAAAATGAATATTAATAAATGTTAAAAAAAACTAATGTAATATTGACAGATCAGGACACATTAAAATCTATACAGAAAGAGACTCTTTTTTCCTCAATTTCATTTCTTTTTCAGTTCAAAATTCTCTTCTTCTCTCTACTCCTCCATGAAAAATTAAGAAGACAAGAAATACAAATCTAAAAATCAAATTCAAATCATTAATCTTGTTTGAGAAAAAAGAAAGATAAAAAAGAAAGGAAGGAAGGAAGGGAAGGAGGAAGGAAGAAAAAGAAAGGAAGGAAGGAAAAAAGAAAGACTTCAATCTGTATTCAGTCCATTAGATCTCTATCTGGAGGTGGATAGTATTTTTCATCATGAATGAGTATTTTGGTATATCATGTTGATGAGTTACTATGTCTTTCAGAATTTTTTTCAATGACATTGTTACTGTGCAGATTGTTTCCCTAGTTCTTGTCATTTTACCTTGCATCAGTTCATAGAAATCTTTCCATAAGTTTTTCCATAAACCTTCCAATTCATCATTTCTTATAGTACAATAGCACTTCAGCATAACCATCCATTCCTGAATTGATCCGTTCCTGAACTGAATCCTTTGTTTCCAGGTATTTGTTTCCACAAAAAAAGGCACTATTAGATTTTTTGAACATATTTATGCTTTTCTTTTTAATTTGATAATCTTTGGGGATAGTCCTACTAGCTTTATTGCTAGGTCAAGGCCTACACACAATTTATTTGCTTTTGGAGCATAATTCCAAGTTGATTTCCAGAATGGTTAGACTATACCATAACTCTGTCAAAGTTATTTCTTTTATATCTCATAATGCTTTTTCTGTCTTGTTTTGACCTAAATTCTTCCTTTATCAATAGAATCTTAGGTCTTACAGATAAACTATTTTGTGCTCCCTAATTTATTTATGTTATCACCATTTGTTTCTGTTATGTATTTATTTTGCCTTTATCCTGGCCTATGGCATGACATTTTGGTCTATGCTTAATTTCTGCCATACTGTTTTCCAATTTTTGTCAAATAGTGAGTCATTCTTCCATTAACTAGGACATATAGGCTTGTCAAAAATTAGGTTATTATGGAGAATTGCCATTCTGTATTGAGTGTCTTATCTAGTCCATCAATATTAATCTATTTCTTAGCCAATATCAGATTGTTTTGATTGTTGCCATTTTACAACATAGTTTGATATTGGTACAGCTAAGCCACCTACCATCATATTTTTTCATTAATTCCCTTGATATTCTAGAACCTTTGTTTATCCAGATGACTTTTATTATTATTTTTGAGTGCTATGAGATAATTTGTGGATTGTTAATTGGTTTGGCATTGAATGAGTAAATTAATTTAGAAAGAATTGTAATTTTCATTATGTTGGCTTGGCCTATCCATGAGCAATTTATGTTTTCTCCCATTGTTTAGATATGACTTTGTGTGAAAAGTGTTTGGTAGTTGTGATCAGATAATTCCTGGGTTTGTCTTGATAGGCAAAATGTCTCTAATTTCCCAATACTTACTAGCATTTTAATTTACTCTTTGTCATATTAGCCAATCTAAAAGGCACGAGGTGGTATCTCAGAATTATTTCAATTTTTTCCTCCCTAATTATTAATTACTTAGAGCATTTTTCATATGACTATTGTTAGTTTCTTTTCATCCTTTGAAAATTACCTATGTAAATCTACTTTTATGATATGAAATTATGAATTATAATAGCTCTTATTTTTTAAAAATTTACCTTAATTCCTTACATATCGGAGAGATAATAAGACCTTTATCAGAGAAACTTGTTGCAATGGCTTTTCTTCTAATTTTAGCTGAATTTATTTTATTTGTATGATTTTTTTAAAATTACATAAATAAAAGTATCTATTCTACTTCCTGTGAACCTCTGTATCACTTGTTCATTCATGAAATCTTCCCTCATCTATAGTTTTTACAGGTAATTTATTCAATGCTCCCCTAATTTTCTTATTATATTATTCTACATGTCTTTAAGTTTATTTTGGTTAACAGTGTATAATGTTGTTATATACCACATTTCTGCCAAATGATTTCCCAATTTCCCAACATTTTTTATCAGATGGTGAATTCTTGACTTATTAGCTGGGTTCTTTGAGTTTAACAAATATTCTTTTACTATGTTCATTAGCTTGTGTATATTATGTACCTAATATTTTCCTTTGATCAATCTTTACCAAGTTATTAGTTTTGTAGTATAGTATGGAATTTGGTATTCCTAGGCCTCCTTCCTTAATGTTTTCTCAATTGATTTCTATAATATTCTTGTTTTGTTCTTTCAAAAAATGTTTTTTTTATTTTTCTAGCTCTAGAATAATTCTTTGTTTTATTGTGGTATTGAATAAGTAAATAATTTAGCTAATATTGACATTTTTAATAAATTGACTTAACTTGCCCATAATTTAGCTAATATTAACATTTTAGCTAATATTAATATTTTTAATAAATTGACTTAACTTGCCCACAAGAAATTAATTTTTCTCAAGTTTTTAGGTTTATCTTTATTTGTGGTATGTATATTATGGCCATATGAATACCATTTTTGTGTATGTCTTGACAGATAGACTCAAGTGTTTTATGCTACCTATATATATTCTATAACAGTGATGGGCAAACTTTTTAAAGAGGAGGCCAAAGTAAAGGAAATGCTCATCTGTCAGTCTGTTTCTAAGGCAACTTTTTCGAAGTTTCATTGTATTATATCCTACTCATTGTATTCGTAAGATTAGGAATAATGTTGTGTGGCCGGATAGAACATTTCAGTGGGCTGTATCTGGCCCACAGGCCATAGTTTGCCCATTACTGTTCTATAATATTTCCATAATATTCCTGGGATTTTTCTCAGGAATGAACTTGTGGATTCTCCTAATTTCTACTTTGTACTCTAATTCTAAGATATATGCCAAAAATCCTTTAAAATTTATTCAAATATTATGTCTAAGCTCCTTTTATTTGTTCATGGTTTTGAGATAATCCATGATTTTTAAATTATCTTGATATATTTTCCAGATCTGTTTTTATGAGATAGTTCACATTTTTTTCATTTTGTCAGGCTTTTGATCTATTTTATTGTTCCTTGATGGCTTATGGAAATATTAGCTTCCACTTGGCCAGTTCTAATTTTTAAGAAAATATTTTCCTTGGAGAATTTTATTCTTCCTTTACCATTATTCAGTTCTGATTTTTAAGGAATTATTTTCTGCAGTACTTTAATGCCTTTTTACTAAGTTTTTAATAGTCCCTCCAGTTTTTCTCTAAGATACTTACTTGATATCTAAAATCATTATTTTTTCTCCTTTCCCCCTTTATTTTTTTCTAGAAATTCTTGTTGGATGTGTGCCGGATATGCATTTTTCTTTCCTCGTGTATGTATTTCAATTATTGTCTCCTATGTTTGTCCCTTGAGTTTCTTAGTGACCACAGTAGCTTTTTTATAGTTCTTTCTTATTGATGATAGTTAAGTCTTTTACAGCAGATCATCATACATTTTATACATTTTGCCGATACTGTGTGCAATTTTCTCCCACTTTTGCTTACTTCACTTTGCATCACTTCTTAAGTCTTTCCAGGTTTTTTTTTGATATTCATGTTTATCATTTTTTTTTTGCACAATAGTATTCCATCACAATAATCTACTACAAATTGTTCAGCCATTCCAGTTCTTTGACACTACAAGAAAAAGCTGCTTGTATTTCTTCTTGTTTGTTTGCTGATTTTCCTAGCCTATTACTCCACTTTGTACTTTATGTTAATATTGAGTTCTGCTCAACTTAGAGTAGAGGTATATTGCCTGAACTTTACTGTCCTTTATTATCTCTTACTGATTTCATCAGTCAGTCTGGGTTCCATTAAACTTTTGTTGTTTCTACAATGGTGTGATCCTGGAAAAAAAAAACAAAAACAAAAAAAAAAAATTTTTTTTTCACAACCTCTTAGTCTGTTCTTTGTAAATTCCTTGTCCAGTTTGGGTTTCTTGGCTTGTGTAGTTGACTTTCTCTGATTTATTACTAGAATAAGCCATAGTTAGCCATAGTTAGCCCTACCCTATTCTCTTGAATGACTGTGACCTTGAATGAAGTAATGTGTAAAAGAAATGTCTTATGGCAACCCTTTCTTCTCCTTATACTAGTACAAAAGTGCCCCAGAATTTCTTTTTTGTCCAGGTATTCAATTATTTTAACATCACTGAATGCTAGGCTATTTTCTATCACAACTATTGTTGCTATATATAGCCTTCTGATAATTCTGACAACTGTTGTACTGCTACACTCCTGACCATCCCCTAACCCAATATCTCCAGACTTCTCTTTCTCTCTATCTTCCTAAGCTACGCTGGGCTATAAACATATTTTCTTGGTTTTCACTGCCAGGATTGCATTTTCTGTTATTTTCTCAGTTACTAGACAGGGCCTGAAGAATGAACTAAGGAAAAATTTCTACCTCTCATGCTTCAGTCTTAACTCTATTTTCCTGTCCAAAAAAAGAAATTTGTGATCAGAACTTGTGCCACCTAATTTCCCAATTTATTTTAGGCATTAAAAGATGTTTTAGATATATAGTTAATTTAACAAAAGCAAAAGGATGACAGTAACTTTGGTAATGATTTACAAGGTACTATTGTCATTATCACTATATAAAACAAATGTTTGACTATTCTGACTATTTCACACCTAGCTGGTTGGTCAATATGACAGTAAAGGAAAATTATAAATGTTGGAGAGTGTAATAATTGGTAAAATTAGGTATTATATAGATATATATTTTTAAGGTCTTGTCTCTGGGAATCAATAATTCAGATTGATTTCATAATTAAAATAGACCCAAGTCAGGAGGGGTTTTATGGTAGTTTATTCACAATCAGGAAGGTAGAAGGTAGGGAAATAGAGAGAGAGTCTGGAAACACCAAGGTAGGTCCAAGGAAGTCAGCCTAACTTACCCACGTGACAATTCAGAGGGGAAGCTGCCTGAGGTCTCAGCAGAGATCCTTCAGCACCAAGTTCAAAGCTGGAACTGCCTCCATAGGAAGTTACCAACATACTTGAAGAGATAGTGTCTTTCATCACTTCCTGGGGGTCTACCTCTAATTCAAGTGGACAAATGGCAACCTCTACACTATTTTGGACTGCCAAAAGGGCAGTCCCTTGTTCTTAATTTGTTACTTATTGTCACATGTGGGTAACTCATCTCCCCTCCCCACTAAGGGAGGTGGGGATGACATTATCTCTGGTGGCTAGAGTTTTTAACTATGAATGGGCTTGATCTAATTCCATTTACACAAGAGGATGTGGCAAAATTGGGACACTAATACATTGCTGGTAGAATTGTGATTTGATCCAACCATTCTGGAAGACAATTTGGAATTATTTCCAAAGGGCTTTAAAAGACTGCCTACACTTAGATCCAGCCATACCACTACTAGGTTTGTACCCCAAAGAGATAATAAGGAAAATTATGTTCAAATTATGAATTCAAATTATGAATTGAAAAATATTCATAACCATGCTCTTTGTGGTGGCAAAAAATTGGAAAATGAGGGGGTGTCCCTCAACTGGGACTAAAAAAATAAATTCTAAGCAATATAAATAAAATAATGTGGGAAAAAACAAATGTTTGAATTCTTCTTGAATCCATGGCACTGCTCTAATTTCTGAAGATGTTTGCCAGAAAATCAGAGATAAAATCATAGAATTTTGGAGCCATAAGCCAACAATTTATTAAGTTCTTATAACATGTCAGATACTGTGCTATCTCCTGAGAATACAAATATATACAAAGAGAAAAATAAAACAATACCCTCTGATTTCAAGAGGAAAGAACACATAAAAGGAAGTTGAAAAGTTGAAATGTGTACAACTGCAAAGGGATTATAAGACAGGAAAGATTTGAAAGGTGGAGATGTGGTAGAAAAAGAAGTTTAAAAAGTTATGAGTAGAGCCTGAGAAGAAGTCAATAGTGAATATTGCTTACTTGAGCACTTTCCTTAAAATGAAGATTTTAGGAATAATTATCAATCGTCCTGTGGCATAAACTGAAGATACTTCATCATTCTCTTTTTCTTCTTCTGGATTTTCTCTAGAATAGTATACTTCCTAAATTGTAGATTCCAAGTCTGGATACCATATTGTGCAATATTCTGATCAAGACCAGGGGGATAATAACCTTTTTATTCCTGGAAATTATCTCTTAAAGAGCTTATGTCCCAAAAGGAGAAGTATATGGGATAATAAATATAAAATTCAACTATATTAGGGAGTAGGTTGGATTCTATAGGATATATATGTATATATACACATGTATGTATATATATATATAAAACTATTTCTTAAAATCTGAGTTGAAGCTTCTTTTTTAAACTTTGTCTCATTATTTCAGTTAGTTCAGTTGTTTAGAATAAAGCACAAGTCAGGTAAAAGTTATTGATTTACTCTCCTCATGACTTACTTGCAATTGGCTCTCTTCAGTTATAGAGCAGAACATGTCTATTATTGCTATTGGAGAAGTAACTCTAGAAGGTCTTTAGCAGCATTTTTTCATAGTCAGAAAACTGTGTTATTTTAGAAAGAGTATTTTGAGAACCATTAACTTAGTGTATATTAGAGTTGGACTAACCTTTGAATCCACTTTGTGCAAATTCTCTATTTTATGAGAAAGAATGTGATTCCCCAGAGTATGAAGTGACACAAGTGAGTTTAAAGCAAAGCAATGTAGTCTAGGGGAAAGAGCATGAATTTTTAATCAGAATGGAATTTGTTTTTTGGCTCTAGTAGAAACATTGAGGTACAGTGAAAAAATATGATTTTGAGTTAGAGAATCTGAGTTATAAACAGGATTTTACAATTTAATATGGACATAACCTCAAGACAAGTTCTCTTTTGTCTTTAATTTTCTCATTACAGAGTATGAATCAAGTGATCTTTCAAGCCTCTTCTAGCTAAATACATTCATATAAATAAATATTCAATAAAGTCATTAAACTTGCTCCAAATTACACATTTTTAAATGTGAAATATGTATATCTATTAGTTAAATGGGGAGAAGAGGGTATAGAGATGGATGTACAGAGTGAAACTAAATGTAAATATTTTTTCTACTATTTTCACAATTGATGAAACTCTACTTATTAGCATTGTAATAGTAAA
>NC_058133.1:367911401-367920731 GCF_016433145.1 Gracilinanus agilis | reverse complement strand
AAAAAATATGATTTTGAGTTAGAGAATCTGAGTTATAAACAGGATTTTACAATTTAATATGGACATAACCTCAAGACAAGTTCTCTTTTGTCTTTAATTTTCTCATTACAGAGTATGAATCAAGTGATCTTTCAAGCCTCTTCTAGCTAAATACATTCATATAAATAAATATTCAATAAAGTCATTAAACTTGCTCCAAATTACACATTTTTAAATGTGAAATATGTATATCTATTAGTTAAATGGGGAGAAGAGGGTATAGAGATGGATGTACAGAGTGAAACTAAATGTAAATATTTTTTCTACTATTTTCACAATTGATGAAACTCTACTTATTAGCATTGTAATAGTAAAGTACACAGAGCAGTTAGTGACATTTTACAATGGGAAATGTAAATGGAATGCAGAAGACTTAGAGACAAACCCTGCCTCAGTCATACATTAACTGTGTGACCTCTGGCAAATCCTAGAACTTCTTTGACTTGTCATTCCTAATCTTTAAAATTAGAAAGTTGGACTAGAAATCTATGATTCTAACAATTTCCCAATGTGGGGTAAATAGATGAAGTTACATGGCAATTCTTTTTGTAAACTATGTGATTTCCTTCCTTAATTTAGACAATGTTTCCATGTAACAAATGGGATTTTGCTTTGTTTCTCATCTTAAAGTCTCCTCATATAGTAATCACCTTTGGCTCTGATTGCCTTTAGAAAATATTCTTTGGCTGAGGCAACCTATACAAAACAGGGTGTCCATTTTGACTGGTGTGACAGCAGAGTCAACTCCGGCAGTCTTGACCAGGTGAAAGGAACAGTAACATCAGCAGTTTTCTTTCCTGATGTTCCTCTCTTTTATAAATTCCAACACGAATTCCCCAGTACCTTTGGTTACAGAAGAAGGCAAAGAGAAAAAGAGGATAAAAGTAAGGGCTACCAAAGAAGTCTGACTCCATTTGCTCTCATACAAAGTAATTTTCCTCAGTTTTTTTATGGAAAGGGTACCTGTGAAACAGGGCAGGATTAGGAAAAGAATTAGTGCCAGTCCCACCAGGGGACTGCTTAAAGGCAACTCCATTGAAGTTTCAGTTCAAAAATTCTAAGGTTTAATGAATCTCTGTGGGTAGATTTATCTTATAATTGCAGATCATATTTGGAGAACTGGACTAATTAGAGTTGATTTGTATGTGCATTTAAGCTTAATTGAAAATGGTAGGTTTTTTTTTCTTCCTTGTTATCTAAAAATAATTCTGTAGTAATACCAGACAAAAAAATTAAGGTAGTAGCTAGACTCCAAACTGTGAACATATTTGTTTTCTTTATACTGGGATTTCATGAGGTTTTTTTCTGATGAAATATCACATTTAAAACAAAGAAAAATGATGATTTTGTTGGTCTGTACTTTGTGAGACTTCAAACATACAGTTTTTATACTAAGTTTTAATAAGGTTCTCAAGAGACTTTTGTTTCAGGAGAGTGACACACTATGTAATGAACAAAAGGAAAGGCACATTTAATTTGCTCAGTCATTCCTCTCTTTGTATGGTAGGAACTGATAGCTCAGTAATTGCTAAAATATAAATAAAATAAAAGTCCATTGCAATTAAAATATACACTACCTTTAAATTCTTCAAATTAGCATAAATACAAATATGACTATTAATAAGAGGATGCCTTTGTTATGGCATTATTATTTAAATTTCACATTAATAGTCACACAGTTCTTTTTAATTTTTGTTTTAAGTAGTGGTTCTATTAGTTCACATTATTGTTTCTCATACTCATGTAAGGTCAATTAACAATATAGTTGAAATTCTCGTGCCATAATTGTACAGCCAAACTTGATGATGTTGTAAAGCATAACACTGTAGCCTTGTTCATACAGAATCACAAAAAATTCCCATAATTGAAATGAATATTACTGCCTGGAAAAGAAAGTCCCCAAGGTTAGAGGTAGAATTTGAGTTTTGTCATTGCAACTTCCTATAACTTGAGGGGACCAGGGATTCTTTCTCTGCTCCTCCATCATAGCATTAGTCCACACAGGGAAGCAGAGTAGGCAGCCACTACACAATTTGACTAGAGGGTCACCCTCAGTCTTCTGCTGATGCCTAGCATTCTACCATTAGAGTTCCCTTCTCTTTTATAAAATCATTTTTTGATGTTACACTTTAAATGTATCAGAGAAAAGGAACATCTGCCACTCTATTACCATTTATCTTTAATTGTTACAGCTAGCTGGGAGAATATTCTCATGAAGGAGAGAGGGAAGGCGGGGATCTGGAGTACTGACAACCTAAGGGACATGAGAACATTACTTCAGGCATAGACATGCTAAATAAATGAATGACCATGAAATAGGTGAAAATACTTCTAATGGAATAATTGACCAACACATTTTTATAAACCACTTTACCCTAGGAAATAATGTATTATTATATTTATTGATTTGTTGTCCTATTTGCTTTAGGTATATTATGAAAATAAAAGGATCAAAGAAAGGGTAGGACTTTGGGTTGTTATGTGGCAATGATGAAGGATGAAGGAGAAAAGGAAAGGTTATTTTGCTTCTATTTTCATTGTTTAGAAAGAAGTTCAGTTCCTTGAACTGGAAAGGACCAGATAATCAAAGGCTAATAGGGACCTGAAACCCAAGTTAGACAAAGACATACTAAGGCAGCATCTAGTTACCTTAAATATAATTTCAAGTCAGCAGTCTATGAATATAGAAAGAATTAGCAGGTATAATTCAATTACCTTTTTAAAAACATTTAAAAAGAGAGAAATTTCATAGGTTTGGAGAATGCAAGTAACCTGAATTTCTTTTAAAGCCTAGAGAATAGACACTGAAAACTATAAGCCAGTGATCTTGACTTCAAATGTTGTCAAAACTTCCTAGCAGAATAGACCATTTAAAAAAATTCATTGGTGCAAATTCCATGTGAACTGGAATGACCTCCAGGAAGTGATGCAGAGTGAAAAGAGCAGAACCAGGAGAACATTATAGACAGAGACGAATACACTGCGGTAAAATAGAATGCAATGGACTTCTCTACTAGTAGCAATGCAATGACACAGGACAACTCTGAAGGACTTATGAGAAAGAATGCTATTCACAGAGGAAAGACTGTGGGAGTAGAAATGCAGAAGAAAAACAACTGCTTGATCCCATGGGTTGATTGGGATATGATTGGGGATGTGCACTCTAAACGATCACTTTAGTGCAAATATCAATAATATGGAAATAGGTCTCGATCAATGACACATGTAAAACCCAGTGGAATTGCATGTTGGCTATGGGAAGGGTGAGTAGAGGAGAGAGAAAGAACATGTATCATGTAACCTTGGAAAATTTTTCTTAATCAATTAAATAAAATTTTTTAAAAGTTCATAACTATCAGAAGAAGTAATTATCAGGAGTCAGATCTCATTAATAAGAGTTCATGTTTGATATGTTATTTTTTTAAAATTTAGTTGTCTGATATATCAGGGGAATTTTATAGATATAATATATTTATTTTTTAGGAAAATATTTGATAAAATGTCTTATACTCTCCCTATAGGTAAGATGGAAAGATATAGGCCACATTATAGTGAAATTTTAAAGATTCACAATGGGCAGAGCAGCTAGACGCAAAGAATACTTATTCACTTTTAGCTTGGAAGGAAGTCTCACAGATGTCAGGATAAGGGAGATTTTATAGGTCTCTCTGAATTCTGTGCTCATGTGAAGTTTCTGATTGCTACATTTTAGAAGATAGTGTGCCTGACACCATCTAAAGGAAGTTGATAAGATGGTAAAGGAACTTTAATTAATGCCGTATCAGAAATTACTGAAGATATTGGAGATTCTTCATCTAGAGAAGAAAATAACGGTTGCATCCTGCTAATTGTCTTCAATTATTTGGAGAAATGTCATGTTAAATGAGATTTTACGTGGGATGGGATAGAATAAAAAAAATGCGAAGATCCTGACCACACCAAACAGAAAGATAAAATCTTTCTTTCAAGTATTTCTAAGGTTTGTGGCATGTAAAAATTAAAAAAAAAAAGGTAATGGCAGTGAATAAGACAATAAAAATCAATAGAAAGGGGCATGTTTATGGGGGAAAATAATCAATCGACTACTCAATAAACATTTATTAAACACCTGCTATGTGCCAGGCACTTTGTTAAGAGTTGGAGATACAAAAGGAAGCAAAAGGAAGTGTATTTCCTCAGGGAAGTCACAGTCGAACACAGGAGACAGCTTACAAAAACTGCCTATAAATAAACTATATAAAGAGTAAATATAATTTTATAGGAAAAGGCTACCTGAAAAATACCATTTTCCTTGTCAAGATTTTAGACAGTAGAAGGAAGCCTTTCCAGAAGTAGAGAAAATAACTTTGAAAACCTAAATGTTTCTAGGGAATCACATATCACTTTTCTGAGGTAGCTCAGGTTTGTGCCAATTTAACATATTAATAATTTATAAAAGGGGACAGTAGTCCCATTCTGGAGGAAACAGTTGCTAAATAAATGGAGTGCATCTGCTAACATTTCTTAAATAGATACTTTCTGAAGCCTGTTTACTTTTATGAATTCTGAATATATTGGCTTAAAATTGATGGAAAACATTCGATTAAATGCATATGAAAAGTCCCATGAATAATAATCCCGGCCTAGGAGTCAAGGGCAGAATCAATTCTCATGACTCTCATAATGGGGAAAAAAAGAAAATTTACATAAAAGAAGAATGATAAAATGGAAGATAACTGGGAGATGAATTCTATTCCACAAGCTAAAATAGTTTTCTAATAATTGGTATTCTACAAAAGTTGACATTAAAGGAAAACTGGGAAGTTATCCCAGAATTAGAATTCCATCCTCTGGGTATATGTAAATTTAAACCATTAGGAGACAGCTACTCATAAATATCTATATGTTGGTACAGTATGTTCATTATTTATATTTATATATATTTAAAAATAAACTAAGACAATAAGGTAATTTAGTGAAAAATCATTAGAAGCAGGTTTATGAAGAATTAAGAGAGCTGAGTGTGGGAATGTATGATAGATTGGAATAAATGCAGTTTCTTTAATGGTTTATTGCTAATGGGTGAGTAGGAAGGTGGCAGAGCTAATTTGATTTGTAACCAATGCTAGAATTGGTTGTTGATTAGATTTTAATGTGTACAATACACAAATTGGTATTAAATGAAGGACCCAGTATGAGGGCTTAAAATTGAGAAGTGTTTCTTTGAAGCAAGTATTCAAAGTAATAAAGTCTAAAATTTCATGATTTGAGGTCAGTGGTAAATCAACATTTTAATGTTCTCTCCAGAAGTTTTGAATCCCTGACTTTTTTATATTCTTGACATTCAGGCCTTGTGCTGATTAATATCATGGCAGAGAGAGGCAGTAGGTAGGTTAATATGATTAATGTGTATATTATATAAAATTCTTTGTCAAATTTTGAGGGATACCTGAACACAATGAAGTAGTTATCTTTCTCTTTCACATAAACTTGTTTCCTAGATGGTTTTACAGTGTTAAAAAGCAAGTAAGTTCAAATATAATGTCTAATTTTAGGGCAAAGATTTGTTAAAATTAAATTAATAACTCCATGTTCTTAGTTTCCATAGAGTTTATTAATATTCACTTGAAATACATAAAGCAGATAGATAGAGGCTAAAGCCTATTTCTAATCTAATTCTAACCACGTGGTCCACATGGCTTTCTCTCTCGGCCACAGTCCTCCACAGCTGCCACCCAAGGGAATAGAGAGAGTGCACCCCTCCACCCCCTGTCTTTTATCCTTTCTTTTGGCCTGACCCGTACCCTTTAGTTCTGGGTCATGTCACTAGAACTCTTCACCTGTGATCTACATTTGGAGTGTTCACTTGACGTCTAGTCACTGGACACAGATCAGATGACCCCAGGGGAAGGGGAGAAAAAAAAATGAAATAATATTCTAAAATTTAGGATAACTTTTCTAGATTTAGAATTGCTACATGATTTCGCTGATATAGCAAACTGAAATATTAAATATATTCAAAGTGAGAATAAATTCATAATCAGAGTAATTTTACTTGAAATAAGATTACAACACTGAAAAACTCTATAACAGTATTAAAGAGCTTCTTGAGAAATAAAAATGAAAAATATTTTATAGACAATAATTCAAATTTATTCAGTAAGGTAACTCTTGATTGCAAATATTTAAATTATTCATTCTAAGTTCTTTTATTTAGAACTTTAGAAAGTGTAACTACTTGGTCTTTATTCATTGTTTATTTTATTTATTTTTTCAAACTAGATTTGTGATTTCATTATATAAATAAGGATCTCTTGGTAAGCAAATTTCCATAAGCAAAATGGATTAGCAAAAGCTCCAAACCTCATAGTATAAGAATTTATCTGGGCATGAGAGCTTGTGACTTGCCCATGTTAAATAGTTCATTTAAGTTTGGAAATATGAACTCATATCTCTCTGACTTGAAGGCATGTTCTCCTTTATGCAATAGAACCTTCTTCTTTATCACTGAATTGTATAATAATTACTGGAGTAGAGGGGAAGCAGCACATATACAGAGGCCCTTGTACTTTAACCTACTCCACCCTCTATCCCTGTGTGATGCTCATAATTGTCTTCCTCTTTCTATTACTTCAAATGGTTAACTTAGATCAAATCCATCATAGCCTAATATAGAAAAGGATCTGCTGAAATGGACATTCATGTCCTCACAACTCCTTGAACCTATAGTATCACTTGCAAAAGTAGTTAGTTCTTCATCATTGTAATTCTTCAAAAAAAGGCTTGAAATTTTGTTGGAGATACAGATGGGATTGTTGGTTAGGTTCTTGGTCAATGAGATTCTTTATGCCTCTATGATTTTATTGTTCTGGAAGCAGACCATCCTCTGCTCCATGAAACGATGATAGACATCTTTTTTCTGGTCATAGGAAAAAAAAGACACACCTTGGTGATTGGTGACTATCTGCTTCGAGAGGAGAAGTCACTATATGTGTGTTTTTGTTTTTTTTTTTTTACCTGAAGAGAAAAAGATGTGTATCTCAATTACCAGGTCACACTGAACAGCTATTCAGGTTATTTAAATTTTTCTAGATTGTTATTTGTTCCTATTAAATGAAGAACATTAAAATATATTTTATAGTGTTAATTACATTTTTAATAAAACAGGCAAATCTATTTGCAAATTTTTTAAAAATTATTGTGAGATAATTCCATTTTCTAAATAATCTATTAGTTATTCTTTCCATTGTTATTTTACCTACTGATCACATTTCTAAGGAACATGAGAATTCATAGTTTTTAAGAAATTCTCTAAGAGGAATCTAGAGAAGCTTCTCAAAGATTTCAGTGATCCTGAGCTCCTCTATATCTCAAAGCTCATTTTGTTAGCACTAATATTTTCCAAATCATACTCATATTATGGTGAATCATATAATACAAAGATCTATGAAGAATGAAAATTACAGATGATGAAAGGGAAATGGAAAGTTACATGGTATAAGTAGGCTTCCTGATACTTCCAGTGAAGACTTGCATTTAAGACAGATTTAAAACACTTTTTAAAAGACATCAATGACTAGAAAAATAAGTGAGCTGTTCACGTAGGATGAGTAAGGAATAACAGATAAATAACCCAAGAGATATACTGTTATGAATGAAATATTAGAAGTAGCCAATACATTAAATGGAGCATATATTTAGTATAATATTTATGTAAAGACAGAGTCAAGAATTATGAAAGCATATCTATTTACTGTTCTCTATAGTGCCAGACTTGCTTTATGATAGGTTTTAAATTAAGTGTAGGGAGTACTAGCAATATTTTTCGTAACAATGTGAGAATCAATATTAACAGTTCCTTCAGAACAATTGAATAAGCTATTATTTTTGACAATTTTACATCTGATCATCATTCCTACTGACATTTTGAATATTAAATTAGGGCGACCCCTTCCAATTCAATAGTTATATTGTTGAGTTCAGTATGAATGGGATATTTTTAAAAGATCTTCATGATGACAAGAATCTATATACCTAAAAGTAGGTTAGGTAAAGCATCTCAAGAAACCTAATTCCAGGACTTCCAGTTAAGATGGCGGCAGAGTAAGGAGCAGCTGCTCGATCTCTCCTGACCGAACCACACAGGACCCCTCAAGGGGAAATAAAAACGAGTCCAGAGGAACGAAGGAACCCCACAACAGGGCGCAGCATTGAAGGTACGCAGAATCGGGGCATTCCCACACTATAAAGGAGTGAAACAGCTCTCACTAAAACACGAGAGGAAGAAGCCCCTCCCCCACCCCCACACCGCACACCTCACACAACTCCAACGCAGAAGTGTGAAAACAGGATTGGGGCAACCAGATAATCACTGGCCGCCCCGGGGCTTGTACTTGTGTGCTGCAAGAGGAGGGACCCCAAGTGCTGGGGGTGCGCATGGACTTTCCCGGAGCATCCAGGTGGGTGAAGGCACCGCCTCGGGTGGGACAAAGGCCCCTAAAACACAGCCTTTCCCAAGCTCTGAAGGCATCGCCTCAGGTGCAAATAAAGATCTCCAGCCCACAGACTTTCACTACCTTCTGCAGGGGTGAAGGCAGGGCCCTAAGAGCATCTGCAGGCAAAGGCAGTGCCCTAGGCTTGAATAACGATCTCCAGCCCAGGCTTGGACCTCCAGTGAGGACCTGGTGCAGACCAGAGCGCAGCAGTGGGAGCAGCCCCAAAGACTGCTGAAGGAACCTTGGGCAGAGGGGCAGACCAGGAACTACCAGGAGGCCTGACTCCAAGGACAAGGAGACCCCGGAGCCCCCCGGAGCTTGCAAGGCCCAGGCAGACCCTGAGTGCAAAGACAAAGCTGAAAAGGGGCAGGGCTAACAATGGCCAGCAATAAGGAAGTCCAGAAGAAAAAGACTATCAAGAGAAACTCTGGAATATTCGACAACTTCTACACAGAGAAAATCCAGACAACAGAGGAGGAAAAACAAAAACCCAAACCTCCCCAAAAAAATGAAAGCTGGTCACAAGCTATGGAAGAGTTTAAAAATGAAATGCTGAGGAAGATGGAAGAAATCTGGCAAGAAAATAACAGTTTAAAAGGCAGAATTTCACAACTAGAAAATGAGACAAGTCAACTGAAGACCAGATTGGAAAGGAAAACCAAAAAATTATAGCCGAAAACCAAAACATTAAAGCTGAAAACCAGTCCTTAAAGGCTAGAATCGAACATTTAGAAACCAATGATCTCTCAAGACAACAAGAACAAATAAAACAAAGTCAAAAGACTGATAAAATAGAAGGAAACATGAAATATCTCAA
>NC_058133.1:367908110-367908401 GCF_016433145.1 Gracilinanus agilis | reverse complement strand
AATAATACCATAAGAAGGAGAGGAAGAGAGCATAATCAATCCTTACTCTCAGTGTAATCAACCCGGAGAAGGAAGAGTAGCTTTATTATCCATCCGGATAAAAAACTCTATCTAATCCTACTGAGAAAGTCAGAAGGGATAAACCAAAGGGAGCAGGGGAGTGGGGAGGCCAAAAAAGGGAGGGGAGAAGAAGGGGGAGGGAATTCATTTGGTCTTTAAAAAACAAAAATAGGGGAATAACAAGGGAGGGGGCAGAAAGGGAAGTCAATCAAGGGAGGGGATAAGGGATAC
>NC_058133.1:367835014-367908046 GCF_016433145.1 Gracilinanus agilis | reverse complement strand
AAAAAACTCTATCTAACCCTACTGAGAAAGTCAGAAGGGATAAACCAAAGGGAGCAGGGGAGTGGGGAGGCCAAAAAAGGGAGGGGAGAAGAAGGGGGAGGGAATTCATTTGGTCTTTATAAAACAAAAAGAGGGGAATAACAAGGGAGGGGGCAGAAAGGGAAGTCAATCAAGGGAGGGGATAAGGGATACCGGTTCAAAGAAAATCACTGGTGTAAAAGAAAATTGTGTAAGAAGAAGGAGTGGGTCTAGGGGAGGATACAAAAATGTCAGTGAATACACAACTAACAATTGTAACTCTGAATGTGAACGGGATGAACTCGCTCATAAAACGGAAGCAAATAGCAGAGTGGATCAGAAACCAAAATCCTACCATAGGTTGTCTACAGGAAACACAAATGAGGCGGGTAGACACACACAAGTTCAAGATTAAGGGTATGAGCAAAATCTTTTGGGCATCAAATGAGAAAAAGAAGGCAGGAGTGGCTATTATGATTTCTGACAAAGCCAAAGTAAAAATAGATATGATTAAAAAAGACAGGGAAGATCATTACATCCTGATTAAAAGCAGTATAAACAATGAGGAAATAACACTGCTCAATATATATGCACCAAGTGGTATAGCATCCAAATTCATAAAGGAGAAACTGGCAGAGCTCAAGAAGGAAATAGATAGTAAAACCATAATAGTGGGAGATCTAAATATTCCTCTTTCAGATCTAGATAAATCAAACCAAAAAATAAATAAGAAAGAGGTAAGAGAGATGAATGAAGTCCTAGAAAAATTAGATTTAATTGATATGTGGAGAAAAATAAATAGGGACAAAAAGGAATACACCTTCTTTTCAGCTGCACATGGTACATTTACAAAGATTGACCATGTAATAGGGCATAGAATCATTGCAAACAAATGCAAAAGAGCAGATATAATAAATGTAACCTTCTCAGATCATAATGTGATAAAAATAATAATCAGTAAGGGCACCTGGACAGGCAAATCAAAAACCAATTGGAAATTAAACAATATGATTCTCCAAAACCAAATTGTCAAAGAAGAAATCATAGAAACAATCAACAATTTCATTGAAGAGAATGACAATGATGAGACATCCTACCAAACTCTGTGGGATGCAGCCAAGGCAGTAATCAGGGGGAAATTTATATCCTTGAGTGCATATATTAACAAATTAAGGAGGGCAGAGATTAATGAATTGGGCATGCAACTCAAAAAATTAGAAAGTGAGCAAATAAAAAACCCCCAGATGAAAACTAAATTAGAAATATTAAAAATTAAGGGAGAAATTAATAAAATCAAAAGTAAAAGAACTATTGAATGAATAAATAAGACTAGAAGCTGGTATTTTGAAAAAACAGATAAAATAGATAAAGTACTAGTCAATCTAATAAGAAAAAGGAAAGAAGAAAACCAAATTGACAGTATTAGAGATGAAAAGGGAGACCTCACCTATAATGAAGGGGAAATTAAGGCAATCATTAAGAACTATTTCTCCCAATTATATGGCAACAAATATAACAATTTAGGAGATATGGATGAATATTTACAAAAATATAAATTGCCTAGATTAACAGCAGAAGAAATAGAATACCTAAATAATCCCATATCAGAAATAGAAATTGAACAAGCCATTAAAGAACTCCCTAAGAAAAAATCGTCAGGGCCTGATGGATTCACAAGTGAATTCTATCAGACATTCAAAGAGCAACTAATCCCAATACTATACAAATTATTTGATATGATAAGCAAAGAAGGAGTCCTACCAAATTCATTTTATGACACAAATATGGTACTGATTCCAAAGCCAGGTAGACCAAAAACAGAGAAAGAAAACTATAGACCAATCTCCCTAATGAACATATGTATATTTATGATGGTATATTTAAAAAATCCTAGAGAATCAACCAAGAGGCTGGTAGAAATAATCAACAACTTTAGCAAAGTGGCAGGATACAAAATAAATGCACATAAATCATCAGCATTTCTATACATTTCCAACACATTAGAACAGCAAGCGGTAGAAAGAGAAACACCATTTAAAATCACGCTAGACAATATAAAATACTTGGGAATCAATCTAACAAAACAAACACAGCTATTATACGAAAACAACTACAAAACACTTTCTAAACAGATAAAACTGGACCTCAACAATTGGAAAGCCATTAACTGTTCATGGGTAAGACGAGCTAACATAATAAAAATGAACATCCTACCCAAATTAATTTACCTATTTAGCGCCATACCTATCAAATTACCAAAAAACTTCTTTACTGAATTAGGAAAAACTATAACAAATTTCATCTGGAATAACAAAAGATCAAGAATATCAAAGGAAATAATGAAAAAAAATGTGAAGGAAGGCAGCCTAGCAGTACCAGATATCAAACTATACTATAAAGCAGCAGTCATTAAATCAATATGGTACTGGCTAAGAGACAGAAGGGAGGATCAGTGGAATAGACTCGGGGTTAATGATGTCAGCAAGACAGTGTATGATAAACCCAAAGAGCCCAACTTTTGGGACATGAATCCAATATTTGACAAAAACTGCTGGGAAATTTGGAAAACAATAATGGGAGAGATTAGGCTTAGATCAACATCTCACACCCTACACCTAGATAAATTCAGAATGGGTGAATGACTTGAATATAAAGAGAGAAACTATAAATAAGTTAAGTGAACACAGTCAGATCTCTAGGAAAGGAAAGATTTTAAAACCAAGCAAGAGTTAGAGAAAATTACAAAATGTAAATTTAATGGTTTTGATTATATTAAGCTAAAAAGCTTTTGTACAAACAAAAACAATGTAGTCAAAATCAGAAGGGAAACAACAAATTGGGAAAAAAAACTTTATAACAAAAAACTCTGACAGAGGTCTAATCACTCAAATATACAATGAGTTAAAGCAATTGTATAAAAAAATCAAGCCATTCCCCAATTGATAAATGGGCAAGAGACATGAATAGGCAATTTTCAGGTAAAGAAATCAAAAGTATCAATAAGCACATGAGAATGTGTTCTAAATCTCTAATAATCAGAGAAATACAAATCAAAACAACTCTGAGGTATCATCTCACACCTAGCAGATTGGCTAAAATGAAAGAAGGGGAGAGTAATGAATGTTGGAGGGGATGTGGCAAAATCGGGACATTAATGCATTGCTGGTGGAGTTGTGAACTGATCCAACCATTCTGGCTGGCAATTTGGAACTATGCCCAAAGGGCTATAAAAGACTGCCTGCCCTTTTATCCAGCCATGCCATTGCTGGGTTTGTACCCCAAAGAGATCATAGATAAACAGACTTGTACGAAAATATTTATAGCTACGCTTTTTGTAGTGGCAAAAAACTGGAAAATGAGGGGATGTCCTTCAATTGGGGAATGGCTGAACAAATTGTGGTATATGTGGGTGATGGAATACTATTGTGCTAAAAGGAATAATAAACTGGAGGAATTCCATGCAAATTGGAGAGACCTCCAGGAAGTGATGCAGAGTGAAAGGAGCAGAGCCAGAAGAACACTGTACACAGAGACTGATATACTGTGGTAAAATCAAATGTAATGGGTTCCGATACCAGCAGCAATGCAAAGACACAAGACAGCTCTGAGGGATTTATGGTAAAGATGCTACCCACATTCAGAGGAAGGACTGCAGGAGAGGAAACATATAAGATAAACAATTGCTTGAATGCATGGGCTGAGGCGGACATGAATGGGAAATAGACCCTGAACAAGGACACATGTTACAACCAGTGGAAATGTGCGTTGGCCATGGGTGGGGTGAGAGTGGGGGGTGAAGGGGAAAGTAGGGGCATAAAGTATGTAAACAGGTTAAAAACAAATATTAATAAATGTCTAATAAAAAAAAAGAAACCTAATTCCATATACCTAAAATAAGCAGAGAAGTAAATATTCCTTCTTTGTCACATCATATATTCATTTGGGACCAATATATGATAATTATTTAGTTGAGTGCGGCCTGTGTCAAAATGGCAGCAGGAAGAAAATATTATTTCTTCGTCCATTTGAAAAGCCATCGGGCAGAAAAGGGAGTATATTTGTTCAATAATATTTCATTAGTTAAAAGTTAGAAGAAGGTACCATTTAGATAGTCAAAAGTAAGAGTTTTCTAAAAGTCATTGTTGAATCACTAAGTTTTCTATTTGAACTAGAAGTCAACTAGTCCAACATATATAGATCTCCTCTAAAACATAAACTCCAAAATGATAACTAATTAAATACTTGAAGACATTCTCCAATAGGTATCTCTACTTCTTGAGACATTCTATTTTATTTAACCCTTAATAGTTAGGAAATGTTATTCTATGTTCAGTTTTAAGATCTGCTTTCCTCTATTTTCCACTCATTTATCCACTTTGTCAAGTAGGTCAAGAAGAACAAATCTAATGCTTCTTCTAACATGATGATTCTTTAAGTATATGAAAATAACTTTTAAGTCAAGTCAAAAAGTCAGGAAGCACTAGGTGCTTACTATGACCCAGATATTAACACTTATATTAGGAATAAAAGTAAAAGAAAAGAAAAAGAAAAAAGTCAGTCCCTGTCCTCAAGAATGGAGAAAAATAAGACATAAAAGGAAGTGTTAAAGTGGTGGTGGTAGTGATGTGGAAATAAAAAAAAGGGGGAAAGAGGAGGTGGTAGAGAAAGAAGTCAAAAGAATCAGAAAGGCAACCCCAGGGAATAGATGGAGACTATTCCTGGCCCTGGGCCTTTTTGAAAATAGAGATTCTAGGAGGAATTAATTAGTCAGAGAAAGATACAACAGGGGTGGAGGAACCTTTCAGATTGAGATGGCTATTGGATATTGGTGCACTAGTGATAAAAAAAAAAATTAAGGATGAGAATTCAGGGATATGTGGTCAAAAAAGTCCCAAATCCTTTTGAAAAATGAAAAAATAGATCCAAATTAAACCTCTACTAGATTATAAATATTCTCAGTTATCCCAATCAATAATTATATGAGATAGTTTTTAATACTCTCGCAAGCCTAGTCATCTATGCGCAAAAGTGCACCAATTGGTAGGTATTTCTTTTAAGACGTGGTACTTTGAAATGTACACAGTATTCTGGATATAATTTGACTGAGGTCCATTGATTCATACTGAACTTGTCATTGAGTCAAGATGAATTGTTGATTAGCTAAGACATCCCCCTACCACATTTTGTACTCAGGAAGTTTTTGCTTTTGCATGTGAATATTTTTGCTTTTGTTATTTGTGTTCAAATTAAGGAGGTTTCATTCCATCAATTAAATATTATCTAAAATTCTTTCTGGTCCTTGTTATAACATCCCTGTTTTGGGATTATTGTGGTGAGATAGCTCCAGGGCTCTATTTCCTCATTTGGAAAACAGTTGGATAAAATGCCAATGAGGAAACATTTGAGCTTCTCCTCACCATTTTCCTCTCTTCATAAATAGGTTAGGCTAGTTGGAGAAGGGTCAAAAGGTTGGTGACCTTTGTTCTACTTCTCTCCAGCAATAAATTTCAGCCACATCTCTGGATAAAGTTGGAGCTTGATAAATGTCTCTTGATTGATTTAATTAAATTGACAGAAAGCCTGAAAGCCATGTAGATTGTCTCCTTATATATTACTTCCTGATGCTAGGACTGACCCAAGGTAGAATGTAAGCTCCTGGACAGCAAGGACTATTTCATTTCTGCTTTTGCATCCCCAGTACCTAGGAAAGTTCCTGGCGTTTAATAAATGTTTGACTTATAGAATGATTGATAGATGAATCTAAGCCTACATATTAATATAGTCATATTGTAGCTGCCTGGAGATGGATGAGAGAAAGATTTTTTAATGAATGTTTTGACAGTAGTTCAGAATCATTTCTTTTTAAAAAAGATGTTTGGACAAATCAAGTAGACTATCACTATGGTCCATCTCCTGAAACATGAAAATAGGTTTAATAGCACCCAATTTTGGAATAATATTGGTTGGAATGGGATTTTACTTAAAAATAATTAGCCTTCCATATATAAACCTTGAGAAGGATTTTATTATTTGTCATTAATAATTGTTAACCCTTGGAGAGATCATTTAGTGTCTGTATGACTTAATGGGTGAAATGCCAACATAATTATATAATCAAATGATGAGAAAGAGTGAGATGAAGAAAGGGGATGTTGGAGAAAGATAAAGGGAGACTAGGAGGGAAGGATATGTGTGTGTATGTGTGTGTGTGTGTGTGTGTGTGAGAGAGAGAGAGAGAGAGAGAGACAGACAGACAGACAGACAGACAGAGAGAGAGAAAGAGAGAGAGAGGGAGAGAGAGAGAGAGAGAGAAGAAAGAGAGAGAGAGAGAAAGAGAGAGAGGAGAAATCAATGTTCTACCAAATGAACAGCTGATTCTGGCAAGATTTCCTGGAGAAATATGACTATGACTAAAATGCAATCCTTGCAGAATTGATTTGTTGTGACTGACCTCATTGTATACCAATCTACTATAAACTGAATGGGAATTACTTTAAAGAGAGGGTGGGCCCATCATAAAACAAACTGTCAATCTCAAGAAATTTAAGTTTGTGTGTGTGTATGTGTGTGTTTTACTTCATCTTGACTCCCATACTACTTTGCCTCTCATGCAATACCAGGGGCATTATCTATTTGTTCAGTAATGATTCCATACCACTTTTCTGTGCTCAAAACTTCATTGCTTCCTTGTAGGAAGAGATATAGTTATACTTTCTAAAAGAGTTCCCCATTTTCTGGCAGTCTTATGCAATTTCCCCCTTAACTCCTTTGATGATAGGAATTGCTATCAAAGCCATCATAATGCAGAATAAAAGGTTATATGGGATGCCAAATCTTGTTTATAGCTTATTTTCAAAGTATGCTATTCAGAAAAGACTTAATAGAAGGGAAAATATGCTCATTTAGCTGCTTTTTTCTTCACAATAACACTATATTTATATCTATTGATGGAATCTAGTACTTTGCTAATTCAAAATAGGAAAGAAGAAAAAAAAACCATTTAGATATACACAAAACAGTAGTGAGTCACTTATTATTCAATCTCTACATATTTTCCATTAAGCAATTTTTAAAAAAATCTTGAACCATCTTAGACATGAGAAAGTACTGTAAATCATTGCTCAATTCTTTTTCCCCTTTAATATTTGAAACTCTTTATCTGATCTAAAGCAGGAATGAGAAGCAAGCAACACCCTCAAAGCTTTAATAAAATGTGCTGAGTGACACACTAGGCAGATATTTGGTAAAAGGTAAAGTCTCATCTTTATGCCAAGTGACATTGGAGCTTTCAGACTTTGGCTGTGTTCATGCAAGAGGAATCCTTGACATGTATAATCATTGACAGGCAAATCCTTTCTTATGGTTTTTATTCTTTTTCACTCCATCTGTCTATTCCCCACATTTCCTATCCATCTACAAAACATCAAGAAATAGTGGAGCACACTCAGCCGGGATTCACAGGGCCACATGATTAGATGGGAGCAGCAAGGGAGAGATCATCTCTGTTATTAAGTTCTAGCTTTTCCTCCAATCTGCTTTTTTTCAAATAGTTTTTTGCACCTGTGTCCATTTGCAGGCTGTTCTGATCAAAAGTGGTCATTCCTCATGTATAATTCATGAAATCAAAACTTTGTAACTGAGCAAAAATGTTCCCCTCTATCCTGTGAACCCAAAAAAGGCCTCCAGAAGTTAAAAGGAGTTATGGCTCTGTGGTTTGCTCAGTGGTCATAAACTGAAGTACTAATGAAGCTTCTCAAATGGCCCTAGAGAGAGCCATTTAATCAGGAATTGCTTTTAATTGGGACTGGCTGACAGGTGGCCCTAAACATTGAGAAACTTAAGACCACTCCTTCCCCCAACCCAAATGATCATGCAACTTGCTGGGAAATGAGCATGTAGAGATTTCAATAATGGATTTTTCACCCCTGATGAACAAAAGTAATGCTTTAGGAAAAGGCAGGCATTGTTACTTAACAGTGTTTCAAAACCCTGCATTAGATTTAATAATTATGCAATTAGATCTGAATTACTGAAATAAATGCTTCTGAAGCCTTGTGACTTGGATAGTATGTTATCTCAAATGTGCACATGCCTTAGAGAAGTATAGTGAAATTAGCCAATGGCAACAGGGGAAAAATCCACCATCATTTTCTTTTCATAGATATATGAGTTGGTATTGGGCCAGTAATCTTTGGCTATAGATATAAAGAAAATTAAGAGGAGAGAGGGTTAGAAAATTTCACATTTTTTTCATGCTGCCAAATACAGTTTGCTCACAAAGCATAATTCCATTTCTCATACATGAAAGCAAATTTTCCTCAGACTCTTGGCAACCCCTCCCTTTTCATTAAAATATGTCAAAGTTATTCTCTTGTATAAGTTTTAAAATTTACCCCAGCCTCTTTTTATTTTTTTTTCCTTTGAATTAAGTAGGTAAGCACCATCTGAGCAGAGGGGAAGTAAGACTCTGGCATGACTATAACACAACATACTACTTGATATTCAAACTGCCAGCTTTGAAAATTAGGTAAAACCCAAGAGAGTTTGCTGCCTGCTGAATAGATCATATTATGATCAAAGTAAGTAAGAAGAACATTTTGTAAGAGGTAAAATGAACATACTTCTAGAATCAGAACTAGAATGTACCTTAATAATTACCTAATCTAATCCCCCTCATTTCACAAAAGAAGAAACCAAGGCCAAGAGATTGAAAGTGATTTGCCCTTGAACCCATAGAAAGTATGTAATAGAGCTAAGCTTTGCTGCTCAGTCTAGAACTCTTGCTGCTATATCTCCCCAAACACCCAACTTCTCCTCTTCTCCTACGACCTATGTTGAATGGTAGATTAATCTCTTTTAAATCATACCTAAGCAAAAATCTTACCCAGGATTTAAATTTGCCTCTTTGTAGCCTCTAGTTCATCTTCTGGGGATAAACATAACAAGTCTGTTCTCTTTTCTACATAATAGTCCCTAAAATACTTGAAGTCGTCTATCATATCACCCCAGCGTCTTCTATTCTTCAGAATAATTGCCCAAGTTCCTTCAAATAATGCCCTTTTGGCATGGGCATGCCCTAAATATATTGCTTTCCTTTTGTGTGTTACCTTTTTTCCCTCAATGTCATTACTAAAAGCTAGTCCCTAGAATGGAGTACATTACAATGGAAGTCATCTGACAATGGCTATGTAAAATGGTATTAGTACCCTGGTTTTGGGCACAGAGGGATAAGTATCAAGGGTTTCTTGAGGGTGAAAACCTGAAGAACTGGAAGAATTTTGTACTGGAGTTTCAGTGGATAGAAAGACTGTACTGGGTTCAAATGTAGCCTCATACACTTCCTTAATCCTTTTATGTTAACAAAGATCTTAACAAAAGAAGGGATTACCCAATCCAGTTTCATTGCCTGGGAAGAAACTGTTTGTCTGACCTTAGAATCAAGCTGTTCTTCTTGTGGCTAAAGGGAAAATTTCACAATCAAATATTAATTTTCCACAAATTGGGAGCAAGTCTTTGTGTATTATGAAATATTAACATGTGTAGTCACATCCTCAATTTTAGGATTGTTATAGGGAAATTGAGGAAAAGTAGGAAATGTTCACAGCAGAAACACTCTCCAGAGTTCTGGAATCTTTCCTGTCTCTGCTTTTGCAGCAGTTTCTGCTTTTCCTCAGTTTCCCTATAACAGGATTAAGGATTGACATGAAAAGGAAGGCTGTGGGTCAAGCACTAAAAAAAGAGGCAATGAGCAAGAAGTCAATAGATAACTTCCTTTAGGATCAGAAGAGGGTGTATGTCTTGATGAAGGGCACCTTGAAAGAGTAGGGTTTCTTGATTGAGGATATAAAGGTGGTTGTTTGTCAGTGGCAGTGAGAAGGAAAGAATGGATCTCTCTCTCTTTCCTGGTCTAGTGTATTTGTGTCCTGGTGTTAGGGTGCAAGAGGGTGATGAAAGAAGGTGCATCTAGGATATGGTGGGGGTACAAGGATTACACTTGGGTGGTTGAAGGCAAGTTTGGTGATGGCTAGAAGATAGAAATAGCTTATGTAAGAAATGTGTGACAAGGTCCTATTTGTTCATCATAGAATGTCAGTGCCAGAAGGCTCAATGACATGGGAGAGCAGTGCAGGGTGTAGACATGGGGAAGAACAAATTAGTTGGAAGAGGAAAAGAAGGGAGCTTTCTCTTAAGCAGCCTTTCATTACAGACATCCAAATTAAAGGGATTTTGAGAGAAGCAGGAGAGATATTTGTCACCACAATGCAATAGACTGTCACAGTAGACAAGGGCATAAGTGAAATTTATTAGCTTTTAAAATTTATTTATTTAGAATATTTTTCCATGGTTACATGATTCGCCTTCTCTTCCTCCTCTCATTGCTCCCCCCCCTGCCAGAGCTGACAAGCAATTCCACTGGGTCATACATGTATTGTTGCTCAAAACCCATTTCCATAATATTTATATTTGTAATAAAGTGATCTTTTAAAAACAAGCCTCCCAATCATATACCCATAGAACCACATGATAAATCATATGTTTTTCTTCTGCATTTCTACTCCCACAATTTTTTCTCTGTAGGTGGATAGCATTCTTTCTCATAAGTCCCTCAGAATTGTACTGTATCATTGCATTAGTAGCAGAGTCTATTATATTTGATCCTCCCACAATGTTTCACTTTCTGTGTTCTCTTGGTTCTGCTCATTTCACTCTCTATCAGTCCGTGGAAGTCTTTCCAGTTCATATAGAAATCAAGCAGTTCATCATTCCTTATAGCACAATAGTATTCCATCACCTTCATATACTACAATTTGTTCAGCCATTCCCCAATTGATGGGCATCTCCTTGTTTTTCCAATTTTTTGACACCATAAGAAGCATGACTACAAATATTTTTGTACAAATATTTTCCTTTATTATCTCTTTGGGGCACAAACCCAGCAGTGGTACTGCTGGATCAAAGGCATGAAGTCTTTTAAAGCCCCTTGGGCATAATTCCAAATTGCCTTCCAGAATGGTTGGATCAATTTACAACTCTACCAGCAATGTATTAGTGTCCCAATTTTGCCACATCCCCTCCAACTTTTATCATTTTCCTTTACTGTCATATTGGCCAATCTATTTCTGTAAAGTTATAAGGAGCTGAAGCAAATTCTTTGGACCTATGCAGGTTGGGATGGCCAAAAGTCTTTGTGCCAAGGATATCATCTGTAGCCCTCTCTGGTTATAAGTTGATTGATTGATTCATTCTTCCCTCATCAGAAAAGACTGTTCTGAGCCAGGCCTTCATTTTCCTTGTTATCTCATAAACCAGAGTAGCACGAGGGACTATCCATTAGTTTTCTCTTTTTCTCATCATGTGACAAGTACACCTTTTTTGTTTTTATGTCTTTAACAATATCCTTTGCTCTGTTGTTCTTTGCAGTTCCATATTTGTTGTGTGTTGTAGCTTGATCATGCTCACTATACTCCCTCTATAGACCTAATTTTTTAATTCTTCAGAGCTGATAATGTTCCATGATTCACCACCTTACCAAAATACTAGCAGAACTAAAAATATTATTTTCCACTGACCTTTGTTTTAAGAAATTGAATAACCCCCTTACTTAATAACATAACATGCTCTGAGGAGGCCTTGACTCCCTGCATTATAACTTTCTTGGCATTAATAATCAAAGTATCTTTGAACAAGGTTATCTATGCTGCTCTATCTTTCAAAGAATAGTGCTTGATAAGTGCATGGATGACACTTTATTGGAAGATATCTGATCAATGCAATGAATGATTTGGACATCAGAGGCTTAATAGTGAAGCATTCCTCCAGTCTCTCACCAGAGAGATGGTAAACTATAGATACAAAATAAGATATACATGTATTATCATGTCAATCCACAAGGACTTATTAAATATGCATGATATGCTACCTGATAAGGATACAAAGACAAAAACGAGACAATTTCTGCTTTCAGAAAGCTTCCATTTAACTGGGTGAAGAACACATAGTGAATGTATTGATTTGTGTTACTTAATTATACTTATGCACTACAAAGGAAGTTTCTTTTGATGAAGGAGTAAGTCATTGGAAAATGAGTTATCTTAACCAAAAAACAACTCTATAAATTAAAAAATAAATATGTCAATATTAATAGAAAAAAAATAAATAAAGCTTTTTGATACATGTGGTATTTTCATCTTGCTGCCACTGCAGGACTTCAGAAGAGAAAGGCCAATATATGAAGGGACAGCTCAGTAAAAGGACAATGTCTGAGAAAAAGAAATCTCTGGATTTCAGATCATCACTGATATAGGAATGATCAATTCTTTTTTAATTTCATTTTTAAAATCATTTTAATAAGAATTTTCCAGAGAAATTTTCTGATGTTATATGATCCAAAGTGTCTCCTTCCCTTCTTCCCTCCACACTTTTGGAGCTGGCAAGCAATTCAATCTGGGTTATACACATGTTATCACACAAAACAAAAATTTCAATATTCATTTTTCTAAGTGAATAATCTTATAAAATCAAAACCCCCAAACAAATGCCCAAATAAACAAGTGATAAATTATATGTTTCCATCTATATTCTTACTCCAACATTTCTTTCTCTGGAAGTGGATAGCATTCTTTTTCATAAGTCCCCCAGAATTGCCCTGGATCATTGAATTGAGATTAGTAGCAAAGGTTAACATGTTTGATTATTACATAATATTGCTGTTTTGTATACAATGTTTTCATGGTTCTGCTTATTTCACTCTGCATCAGTTCATGAAGGTCTTTCCAGATCTTTCTGAAATCATCCTGTTCAGTATTTCTTATAGCACAATCACCATCATATACTGTAATTTGTTCAGCCATTCCCCAATTGAGGGACATCTCTTTAATTTCTAATACTTTGGCATTACAAAAAGAACAGCTATAAATATTTTTGTAGAAATAGGTCCTTCCCAATTTAAAAAAAATTTTTTTTTAAAACCCTTACCTTCCATCTTGGAGTCAATACTGTGTATTGGCTCCAAGGCAGAAGAGTGGTAAGGGTAGGCAATGGGGGTCAAGTGACTTGCCCAGGGTTACACAGCTGGGAAGTGTCTGAGGCTGGATTTGAACCTAGGACCTCCTGTCTCTAGGCCTGGCTCTCATCTACTGAGCTACCCAGCTGCCTCCTCCTTCCCAATTTTTAAAAATCTCTTTAGGATACAAACTTAGTAATGGTATTACTAGATCAAAGGGTATACATTGTTTTATAGCTCTTTGGCATAATTCCAAGTTACCCTCCAGAATGGTTGGATCAGTTTGCAACTCCACCAGCAATGTATTAGTCTCAATTTTGCCACATTCCCTCCAACATTTATAATTTTCCTTCACTGTCATATTGACAAAACTGAAAGGTATGAGGTGGTATCTCAGTTATTTTCTTTTGCATTTCTCTAATCAAGAATGATTTAGAACATTTTTTCATATGATTATTGACAGCTTTAATTTCTTCATCTGAAAACTACCTTTTCATATCCTTTGACCATTTGAAGAATGATGAATTCTTGATCAGGCATGAAGTGCCCCTAACAAATGTTAGTGATATTTAGTAAGTAGTTCTGTGAGCACGTGTGTGTGTATAAACATATGTATATAGATATCCATATATCCGTGTGTGTATAAGAAGAAAGTATTGGACCTGGAGTCTTTAATATCTGGTCTTGGACCCTTACTGGCTGAGCCAACTCACTTAAACTCTATCCATCAAAATTTATTCATTTTTAAAATTGTATTAATAACAGCACAACTATCTCTCAGTTTAGTTGTATAAGATGAGATAATATTTGTAAAGTGCTTTGTGAACCTTAAAGTATTTTATAAATTCTAGGTATTATTTCTAGGCTTAGAGCTACCTTTCAGAACACCTGAGTTCAAATCTGGTCATAGATATATACTGGCTTTATGATTCCAGCTGAGTCACTTAACTCTCTCTGCCTCACTTTCCTCAACTGTAAAGTAGGATAATAACACCTACCTTACAGATTTGTTGTGAGGATCAAATGAAATAATATTCATAAAGTACTTAGCAAAGTGCTGGAACATCATACACACTTCTTAAAATATATTATTATTATTATTATTAATTTATTGAACAATAAGATAAAGATTTTACAAATTGCATTCCATAAAATCTCAAACCAATTACTTTTTATCAGTTTCCTGGCCCTCAGATTTAAGAGATGAATTAAATAGTGATGATTTTAAGAAGATGAAGGAAATCCTGGTTTCTTCAAAGCCCCTTTGTACTTCGTGAGGTTATAGCAGTTCTCTTGTTTGACTAGGAGGATTCTCTATCTGAGGAAATTAAAATTCTTCATTAAAATAGCCTGACATCTCACCCACACCTATGTGTTCCACCCATCCTATTGGCCCTTTCTTAATCCAGTAGGGATACCTAGAAAACTCTGATTTATTAAATTGAAAGATAGAATGAAATGGAAACCTTTCTAATTGTAATACTTTTTTTGGAAATGATCTAAGCTGTTGCATATGGCTTAAAGCTACCACTTTAACTCCTGCCTCTCTACTCTTTTGTCTTTTCAGCTCTTTTCCTTATTTATTGACTTTGCATTTTCCAGTTCCATTTTCTGCCTAAACTTTAATATAGCCTCCTGAGTCTTCTCTTCTTTGTGCCCTGCACTCAGTCTTTCTCGTAGACAAATTTTCATAGGAAATGTGCAATACCAAAATCTGACTTTATCACTGTCGGTCTCATCCAGTGGTATGGAGAATGATGTCAAAGGAGTTCCAAAAACACTACCTGATTCATATCTCACAAGTTCTCTTCATACAATTCCTTACATGTCTTTGCTGAGCATATAAAGGGTCTTTGTTTTCTAGGGGAGTAATTCTGATTTTCTTTGGAGTTTCTCAGGAAATCTATAAGGAGACAGTGGCTTTGTAATATGCAAATTTCATACATTTATGCAAAATGAAAGCCAAAATGTGTCCATTTTTCAACTAAAATACAAAGTTAAATGTCTTAGAAACCGCACTGTGCTGAAATCAATGGAGAAATATAGATGGAGAATAAAAAGATAGGAAGTCCATATCAAAAGCTTACCATAAAATATGTATTAAATTGAAGTTTTCCTGTAAATTTTAAATCATTCTTGGCTCTTTGAAATTTAGGGATTTTATGAATGCTGCAACTGCATAATGCATATTATTTTATTGGCAAAGCTTTTTTTTTTTTAAATTCTCACAAATACACCACATGCCAAGTTAATACTGTTTCACCCAGGTTTTGAAGGTGGGAATTGAAGAAATGAGATAATTTCCCCAGGGTTCTCATAATTACTGCCATGGTGGGGATCAGAAGCCATAGGCCTTCAAATCCAATCCCACCTGCTGCCCATCACACTACCTTAGCTTTTCCCTTTAAATTTAATTTCAAAGTAATCCTTTTTCTTGACAATGATTATTAGCATTTCATAGCAAAAGCTAATGCAGATTTCTTATTTATGTTTGTGTCGAAAATCACATTGTGTCAGATGGCCATGGTAATGATTCCAGTGGCATTATCCAGGAAGAGATGAATGCTCTCATATTGCATTGCAACTACCCTCTCCATAATATGGAATTATAGTCATAATCATTTGACATGTAACCATTGCAAATACATGGTATTAAACTTGTTCTCATATTCATCTTTGCCAAAAGATAACTTACTCCTCTCTTCAAATGTAGGTCGTGATGAGAAGGGCGGTGGGGGAGGACAAAGACAACATGTGGTCTTAGAGATACCCTAAGCAACAGGAAGAATGCAGAGCTATTATGAGGATGGGATGAACTCATTAATTTTATCAAATGACACGCATGTTCTTGTGACATCAGCTTCACTTCACTTAAATTCACTAAAGTCAGGGTTGCTAGCAATGTGTAAAACCAGAAATGTCTCATTCAATCACTGGGGTCTTAAGAATCAAACAGAAGGGGTTTTGTGAGTTAGAAACCTGTCCTTCAAGGCAATAGGAAAAGATAGAAGGCTAATGTTTTCCATAAATGGGGAAAGGATAATTTCCTCTAACCAATCAATCAAAAGAAAAACAGTTGGGAAGGAAAACACGAAAATAATGCACAAGTTAAAACACAGAAGAAATCTTATAAAATAAAATAAAATAAAATAAAAGATACCTTATTTTGATAGATAGAAAAAATGACTTGACCCCAAAGTGACATCCTTCAGAAACATTATTCAATATGGTATATTCATTAATTTCATATGTTCAGGGCTAGGGATAACCAGAATCTTGACTCAGTCATTACACTTTTAAGAGTATAACATTGGGGCATATATTTTGACTTCCTTGAGGCACAATTTCCTTAACTGTAAAATAAAAGAGTTGTTTAAGTGGATTCTGATTTTCCTTATAGCTTTATAATTAAATACTTCTAAGAATTTGAAGTTCTCTCAATTTCCAGTCTTATTTTTTATTGCTTTTAACTTTAACTTCTAAAGCAGCCTAGTAAGAGAGATTAATAAATGACATTAAGGAAAATGCTAAAAATGTTTTTCAAGAAAATATCTTTTCAAGATAAGGTCCATAAGTGTACTTTTGCATCTCAGATTTTAGAAATAGAAATTCATTTCATGGTTTATCCTCTCAAACTCCCACCTGATATAAGAATCCTTTATATGATATTCCTGACAGGTGGTCCTCCAGCCTCTGGAAACTTCTGATGATAGTTATGCTGGCCTCTAGGACTGGCTGAGTTGAAATGGACAGAAGGGTAGCAATGATTAAATAGATGTGGAAGTCAGTAGGATGAATGGGAGGAAACAGAACATAAAATGAAACAGTGAGTTGGTGAATGAAGGCGTCTGACCATGGAGCCCTGGCAGATTTGGAGTGAGCCTGTATTTGAAGAAGTAGGAAGAAAATACCTTTTTGTTGGGATGGAGACTGGTGCTTCTCTCTCCTTCCACTCCTTCCAGCCCTCTGTTTCCTATTCACTTTGTACTCCTCATTCCCTTTATTGACCTGTAGATTCTTTCTTTGCCTCACCTCTCCTGGTTTGGGAAAGAGGACCGTCTTTCATTTCCTAGAAGACATTTGATGTGTCTTCTTTCTCTATTTTAAAAATATATATATGCATATATATGTGTGTATGTGTATATTATATATATATGTGTGCATATATATATAAATATAGTAACTGTTTTTAAAAAAAGTATTTTGATAGAACTAACTTGTAAGAAAATTTGTGCAGAGGCTTTATTTCTTTAATGATATATTATAGTAATTTGTTTAATTTTTTTGAGATAGTGTTGCTTAAATTTCCTATTTCTTAATCTGTTAATCTGGACATTTAATATTTCTATACATATTCATCAGTTCATTTCACTTTCAGCTTTGCGGGCATATAATTTGGCCCAACTTCTAACAATTCATTTATTCCATCCTTACCTTTTTGAAGACATAATTTTGTTTTATTATCTATATTCTTTAGTAGTACTGTTAGGTTTATTTTAGATATCATTTATCCTCACCTTAATCACCTGGAGTCAGTCTATTTTTCATGTGTTGAAGGTAGCTAAAGGTTTTCCTTATATACCAACAATTTTATAGGAGATAGTGTTTATGTAAAGACAATGATTTTTGTATATAAAAACATAAACTCTATTATTTTCTCTACAGTGATCCTTATCTGAACCTAGTCATTGTAATCACTTATTTGTCTTACTATATTATTGTAATACCGGTGCTCAAATAATGAGTGGTATCTATTCTGAAAGAGCCTTTTGCTGAGCTGGGTCACACACGATAATCTTAATTTAATACAAAAATATTACTCTGGCCAAGTGAGTGAGACTTCTACTCAGATAAAACCCATGAAGCATGGAACTCCCCATCTGGACAGCCAACTCCGTAGGGATATTATCAGGACTTCCACCTGCTTTTAGAAATATAAACTCCCACTTACTTATCTTTCCTATTGCTTTAATAGCATTATTTTTGAGACTATGTTGATCTTATTACTATGGTGTTCTTCAAGATCTTGAACTGAGAACCCCCCGCTGTTTAAATATAGATATATGCTCCAATGAGACAGCAGAGCTCTCCATTATTCATATCATATGAAGAAATAGCTCCATTAATATCACTCAGCAGGGACCCAACAACCACCACTCCCTTTCTTTCCTTTCTCTGTTATGGAATAGGCTCTCTCCTGATGACACCTGTGGATCCATCTTCTGTTTGATTCGTGAATATTTATAAAGCACCCACTAGGTTAAGGCATTGTTCTAGTCCATGGGTATTCAAAAACAACCAAATGATCTTTGCTGGAAGGGAGCTCACCACAGGGATGATAAAATTTCTGCAAAAGATAATGAAAGACAAGGTGACTTGAGGAGAGGGAGAGTAAGTAACACCTAGGGGGATCCAAAAATGTTTTATAAAGGAGGCAACAGCTCAGCTAACCTTTTAAGGAAACTAAAAATTTTAAGAAGTAGATATGAGGAGGAAATGATTTGCTATGGTAGACTGTCTATGGGAATAGAATGAGAAAAGAGGTAGAATGTCTAATTGGTAGATCAGTTTAATTGGAATGTAGAGTGTGTGAAGGAAGATCATAAGCAATAATTCCAGAAAGGGAGGTCAGAGACAAATTGGGGAGGTGTTATAAATGTCATCCTAGAGGAAGAATTATTAATATTTTTCATGCGCCCTATAGTCATTTTTCAGTTTAGTGATGCCTATGAATACTTTCTTGGAAAAATACATTGAAATGTTAACAATAAAGTACATAGGTTATAAAGGAAGCTAAAAATACACTTAAAAAATCATGGAACCCAGTTTACAATTTTGTCCTAGAAGCAAAGAGGAATCACTGAAGATTCTTTAACCAAAGGAGTGATATGATCAAAACTGAAACGTAGGAAGATAATTCAACAGTTATGTGGATAATGAATTGGAGAAGAAAGAGCTAGGATTCATAAAGTGTGATTAAGGTGGTTATTATTAATGTACTGATGAGAGTCTTTGAAGACTTTAATTGAGACCTCTTTGAGAGTGAAGGAAAGGGAACTCTAGAGATGTTGTAAGTATATGAGGAGGAATTGAGTTATTAGGAAGATCAACTCAGTCTTTTGGTTCTTAAATTACTTGATGATTAAGTCTTCATGGAAAGAATAACTGACATTCCATTCTAGTTCTCATGACTCACCCTGAGGAAAAAAAAATAGAAATATACCCAGAAGATAAACTCCATATAGAATAAGCACTAGGTTCCTGGTCAAGCTTGTTGTCTGAAGGTCAAGACACTTGAAAAAAAATATATGTATATATATACACATATGTATAATCTATTTTCCTTAAATATTTCATTTAATTTATCTAAAAATTGTAATTACAATAAAAAACCCTTACCTTCTGCCTTAGAATCAATACTGCGTATAGTTCCAAGGCAGAAGAGAGGTAAGGTAGCCAATGGGGGTTAAGTGACTTGCACAGGATCACACAGCTAGGAAGTGTAAGAGCCCAGATTTAAACATAGGACCTCCTGTCTTTAGGCCTGGCTCTTAATCTACTGAGTTTCCCAGCTGCACCCTATAATTATATTTTTTAAAACATTCATTAAAAAAAAGTATGTGTTCCCAATCCTGTTCCTCAATTCAACCCCTCCTTCACCCATTGAGAAGACAATCAATATTGCTTATACCTGTGAAGTCATACAAAACATATTTCCATTACATGTTGTAAAAGAAAATACACATATTGACACAAAAAAATACAAAGTGAAAAAAAAAAGCATTTTTAAATCTATACGCATAGTTCACCAGTTCTTTCTCTGCAGGTGGATATCTTTTTTCATCACAAGTCCTTTGGAATTATTTTGGATCACTGCCTTGATCTGTGCAGCTGTCTTTCACAGTTGATCACTATAATATTTTTAGTACTGTATGCAATGTTCTCATTCTGCTCACTTTATATTAGTTCATGTGGGACTTGGAGTTTTTTCTTCTGAAACTATTGCTCATCATTTCTTACAACACTAGAATATTCCATGAAAATCATAGACCATAATTTGTTCAGCCATTCCCCCAATTCATATATATCTCCTCAATTTCCAATTGTTTGCTATCACCAAAAGAACTAATTTAAATATTTTGTATATGCCCTTTTCCCTTTTCTTTTATCCCTTTTCTTTTATCTCTAGATATGTATCTAGAAGTGGTATCCCTGGGTCTAAAGATATGCACAACTGTATACCCTTTTGGACTAAGTTCCAAATTGTTCTTCAGAATAATTGCAGGACTTCACAACTCCTCAAAGAGTGCTCCTCTGCTGCCATGCTTTTCCCATAGCTACTTCTCCCTGAGAGTAGTTCAAGTATTCTTTCTATTATACAGGAACCTGTTGAATATTTCTCTTTATTCCCTTCCTTGTCTACACCTGTGTAGTATGGAGATTTACTTTTTCCTTTTAAGATCCCTTTCTTTCTTTTTATGTTGAAGGTACCCTTCCTGTCTCTGATGGGCAACTTTATTCTACTTAATAGCATGGATAATTGGAAAAATATAACTGGAGCCCTTTCATTTCCTCCCTGTATAAATAATTGCTATTGGGCATAGGTTATATATGATCTCTTTAATTCCACTCAAAATTTTCTGTTCTCTCCATGCTTATTGAAAATGAGTTCCTCGTTCATTTGTCATTCTATTTAGTGACTTGTATGGACTGCTCTTCTAGGAAAATATGCAAACTGCCAATTGTCATGCTTGTTTCCCCTTCCATCAGGAGAAATTAGTTCTTCATGGCTCCTAAGCTTGGCTTTAAATTATTTACGGAGCAATTTTCTTACCTTTGAGGTGATATGTAAGCTTGATCAATTACCTTAAAGTAGATGTCCATGGATTGAAGAATGGCTAAACAAACTGTGATACATTTATATAATGTAATAGTATAGTTTTGTAAGAAATGACAAATGTAATGTATGCAGAGAAACATGGAAATACTTTTATGAACTGATAGAGAAAAGTAAGCAAAGGCAATAAAGCTATATGCAATGGCTAACACACAAAACAATGAAAATTGAATGTCATGACATTAAAATGATTAAGTTGCCTCCAAGGAAGAGATACAAGAAGACATTTAATGAGGAGAAGGACTTCTATGGAACATGGAATACAGCATCACTTTCTTGAGGTGTTGACTTTGAAGAATTTTTTTCTCTACTTCCTCTTTTGCTTATTTTTTTAAAGAAGAGATAGTTTTTTTTGTTGGGAAAAAAGAGATATGGGGATAAGTGTAATTGAATTTTTATATAACATATACATATTATATACTTTATATATAATACATTTAAAAGTTAGTTAAATTCTCAATTAACAGTACAAATAAGTAGACCACAATATCCTACTCTAGATATTTAATTTGTCCCTGCCTGCAAGGACCTTTAAAATCTGTAATTAAGTAAATATAAACTGATAAAGGTGGAATTGAGAACAATGTCATTTTATTTACTAAATTATACATTTAGTGTTCCCTTTTACATATTACATTGGCATGAATTTTCCTGTTTTGATGTTTAGAATCATTATAGAAAGGGTCTCTATATCATTTCAGAATTGTGTTTGTATTTCTAGATTTGTATAACGATAGCCATAGTCTGTTCATCTAAAGTGTTATTGGAGTAACTAATATTTGATATTGTACTGACCCGTTAAAAAAATTCAAACTGATTTTACTTGCCAAAAATTGATAATATTACTGAGAATGCTGACATAGCCAAAAGGGACCTTTCTGCTCTAATGAACTTTGCTACAAAAATCACAGCACTATAGAGTTAGAGAGTGGGAGTAGGGGAACAGGGTGAGAAATGTAATCATGCCTCTCCATTGAACTTAACTAGGCAGGATGTTCATAGCTTTATTCAAAAGTAGATTGGAAGTTGATGTTTTGAGTTAAGCAGGGCTTTCTTACCATCTCTGTGATTCCTGTATTTGAAACACAATTACTCAACTTCCTTTGCCTAAACTGCCTCTGTGTCTAAAGGTTAACTTTCCCTCACTTCCAAACTCCCTTCCTTGATATATCCCTCCCCCAGCTCTGCTTCCTCTGTATTCTCTTCATTTCCCCTAATAGAACTGAACTTAATAAGAGTGTTTGTGTGGGGTGGTGTGTGTGTGTGTGTGTGTGTGTGTGTGTGTGTAGAGGGTGAGAGGAACTGTACTATCTAGTACCTATCCATTTTATATTGAAAGTGGACTGATTTAGAAGCTTCCCAGAGTTATTCATGTGTCTCCCAAATGTGAGTTTCCAAGTCCTTCTACCATCTTGAGTGAACTATTCTGACCTTCTTACTCTCCCAGCATACATTGATGCCTTCCTACGATTTCTCTCTCTTTCCCTCCCATCATGCAATATTTTTTTCCTAGGACATCCTCCTCCTTCCATTTCCACAATATTATATACTTTATATATAATACATTTAAAAATTAGTTAAATTCTCAATTAACACTACAAAGAAGTAGACCAAAAAAGGTCTAGAATCTGAGATATTTCTCTTAAGATTTCCCCTTTTACTAACTTCCCAAATTGCTAGTTATGGTTCTGCTTTTAGGGAGGACTGTGCCTAAAAAGGAGCAGAATGATTCTCATCTTGAGTATCTTTCTCATGAAAACCTCAAATGAAAGTTCTTCAAACTGTGATTCAATTCAATTCAAGTAATATACTTGGATATAAAAACTGTTTCTAGGATTAAATTGACTACAAATATGAGTGTTTTCTTCTTCTATATCCTTTGGAATTAACATCCATCCCTCTATCACAGCATCAGATACAATGTGAATCTCTTCCTCACCTAATCTATTCTCTCACTATACAAGTACTATTTCTTCAAGTCTACAAGTTTAATATTCTTTGTCACTCTAAGAAGAAAGGAAGAACATATATATAACTATTAAATGCCTGTTATGTGCCAGGCACTGTTATGTGCTTTTATAATGTTTTTTTATTTGTTCACACTACAATCCTGTTAGATGACTGCTCTTATTATCCCCATTTACATATGAATAAAATGACATGGTGACTTGTAAGTATCTGAGGTGACATTTGAACCCAGTTCTTCCTGACTCTAGGCTTCCTGCTTTATCCACTTCATCATCTAACTACCTTTACTCATTAAATTCAAGGTGATGATAAGATCAGTTATTCATGAGAAACACAATCACAGGCATTTAACACTAGAGAGGGCCTTAGGGAATCATCTACTAACAATTGGCTATATTATACTATTTTTCTCCCTTCCCTTTTCCTCTCATGTAGGCTCTTAGAAGACAGGAATTTCATCATTTTTGACTTTGTTTCCTAGGTTCCTAGCACAATGTGTGTATTTATATGTCAGAAATCTGCAATCCTTACAAATCAGACCTTGATTTGTTGTTCTGTTCATTGTCTAGACTTAACATATTAGTAAAATAAGTTAAATCTTAAAATATGAGTATATATCCCATTGTCTCCTACCCCAGTCTAACTGTTAAATATTTATCAGTATACCACCATATTGCTCTTTAAAAGTTACTTGAGTGTAGCAGGGGTACAGTAGAGGGCTCAAAGAATGAAGTCTTTGCCAGGCTGGAGGCTATGGTGGTCCTTCATTAGTAATAATAATAACTGGCATTTATATAATGCTTTAAGGTTTAAAAAAATACTTTATCTAAATTATCTCATTTGAGCTTCACAACACACCTGATCCCAGATCTAAATGTGTGAATCTTTAGACTATACCAGTGATTCCCAAAGTGGGCACCACCACCCCCTGGTGGGTGCTGCAGTGATCCAGGGAGGTGGTGATGGCCACAGGTGCATTTGGGGGCAGTGAATAACTGTAAGGGGGCGGTGATAGTATGTGACAGGAGGCGCTAAGTAATATTTTTTCTGGAAAGGGGGCGGTAGGCCAAAAAAGTTTGGGAACCACTAAACTATACAGTAGTAGTCTTGCCTCTTGGCTACATGATGAATACTACTGATCTAAGCTCAAAACCCTGCAAAGTAGAAAGATTTATTAAATGTTCTGGCTGCAAACTGAGATTACGATGAATTTCAGACTTCTCTTGTCCATGCCTCATCAATAACACGGACTGCCAGAAGCACAAGCTATTGAATTTGGTTCCTCTTCCCAGTCACTTTGTGTGTGAAAATTCTGATTGTGAGGAGCTATGTTAGCCCCTCACTCCCTTCCCTCTTGTTACTGATTTGTTACTCATCCACCTCTCATGTTCACCCAACTTTCATCTGCGATTTCTGTGACTCGAAGAAGCTCAGCAACAACACCTGGGCAAACCTTTTCAGTTGAAGAGCTAAAAAGGTTGAAGGTAATGAATCACAGACCCCTTGGTGAGTTAGGGAGGTATCTACCTCAAACATGTGAAGACTTTTTCTGATGGAATAGGTAGATGAGAGTAACTTGTTCAAATGACTACGAAGGCCACTGAAGCAAGAGCTGTGGAACCCTCTTAGTTTGGTCAGACATCAAAGGTGCCAAGGTCATTCACTGTGTCCTGGGCTATCTCTGGTCATTCCATCTTTTGTTCTGCCACTGGAATTCATTGATTCTGGAAGAGAGAGTGAGGCTGAGATTTTGAGAACTGTGCCTCACTTCAATTCAATTCAAATCAAGACTTTACACCATGATTGGTCCTCTTTGAAAATAAAGGAATAGGACCACCATCAAGACAGCATGACTTAGTCCTCCTGGGCTCTTAGTCCTTCCTCAGCAAGAATTTCTGGTGCCTTGGAACCATATCTTCTCCCAAGTTACTACGTAGGACACACTTCTTGCTCTTTCTCCATTGGACTTAAACCCATTCTATCATCCTTTGTGAAGATACAAACCAAGACCATTGTTGGTGTGACTGTTCTGCTCTCCATCATTATATCCCTTTTTTCTCCTTCTCTCTGCTCTTCATACTTGCTTTCTTTTTCTCATCCTTCTCCCACTTCCTTTCTTCCTCTTTCTTCCTTTCTAACCATTCCTCACATTGTGATGCTAGCTTAGTAAAATTGGGGCCATTTTGGTCTCTTTTGAGTCTTTATCCATGATCCTAGGATCACTCTTACTCTGTTCTTTCTTTCTCTCTTTTCCTTTTTTTTTCTCTCTTCCCCTGCCTTTCAAAACTACTTTATGCCTTTTCCTCATTTTCTTCTCCTCTGCCTAGCCTTTGGTGATCATAACCTATCCCAGATGGTAGATTGTTGTTCTCAGTTCCAATTCTAAATCACTATGAGATCCTATCTTCTATAGCTATAGTTTCTTTAAAAAATCCCTAGACAGCTTCCTTGGAGCTGGAGCTCTTCTTTCATCTCAAGTGCTTGTTTAGAGGCATATGTTTATATTCTTTAATCTATTCTGTTCAATGGAAGGTTTCTACAGGATTGCTTGTACAGTAATGAGTTTGTTTAAACAACACTGCATGACTGCCACCCCTTTGGGACCTACAGGAAAATGAGTCTCTCATGCTAAAAAAAAAATTTGCAATAAAATTGGCTTCCGCTTTACACACAGTTTATAACCACTTGTATGGGGTGAGCTGCTACAGGAGATCAGCATGGGTTCTTATTGGGTAGATACTCATGAGACTTATAAAAGAAAATGATCATTACTCTCAAACCCCAGTAGTCTCCTTTCTCACGCCATACTGCAACTCAACTTAGACATTATTGTGTTTTTGTACATGCAAATTAGTACTGTTGGCTTTGTACTAAAACAACTTATTATTTCAGAGAACACAGCAGTAAATTTTACAGTAAGGTAGACATGAGTATCACTTTCCTTTTTCGACAAAAAAGTAAAAAAAACATTATTTTCAGTTGTAGCAAGAATATACCACCTATCACAGAAACTATCAAATCACAGATTTGAATCCAGTTCACCAATTTGTCCTGATAATTATTATGATGTGCCAGCATATAGGACAGATATCTTTATCCTGTTTGGATGTTTTGTTCCTTCTTTAAAAATAACGGCTTATCAGATACCCATTCAAGGTTGATTGGATCATAGATTTAAAGTCTGAATGGGTCTCAGAAGCCATAGTCAGGAAATAAGCATTTATTAAGTATGTACTAGGTGCCAGGCAGCTGTGGCATCTAGCTGGTGTCATGAAAATAGTTCAGGTCCTGAAGTCAGGAAGGCTTATCTTCCTCAGTTCAAGTCTAGCCTCAGACTCTTAACTTGTGTGAACCTGAACAAGTCACTTAACCCAATTTGCCTCAGTTTCCCACCTGTAAAATGAGTGAGATAAGGATAGGGCAAGCTACTCTAGTACGTTTGTCAAGAAAACCCCAAACAAGGCCATGAAGGATCAGACACAAGTGGAAATGACTGAATAACAAATGTGCCAGCACTGTGTTAAATGCTGGGGGATATAAAAAATGGGCAATAGATAATGCAAGCAATTATGTACAAATAAGCTATATACAGGATTAATTAGAAATAATCAAAAGAGAGAAAGTACTCGAATTTAGAGGGATTGGCAAATGGCTTCTTGTCGAAGAGGAGGAGGGTTTAGTTGGAATTTGAAGCAAACCAGAGAAGACAGGGGGGCAGAGATAAGGAGGGAGGTCATTTCATGCATGAAAGATAACCAGGAAAAATGCATATATGTAGTGTATGGAGTATCTCCTGGAAGGCAGTCACTGGCCTTCTCCATCTTCATTTTATAGATAAGAAAGCTGAAACTCAGTCAGGTATAGGGACATGCCCATGATCGCATAGCTTTTATCACAGGTAATATTTTAACCAAGGACTTTCTGACTTCAAGTACAACATTTGATCTTCTACAATACATTGTTCAAACTTGGGGAAAACATAGACGGGACTATTCACTGAGAATTCCACTGAGAAATGGAAATTGAAGGGATACCCATCCACTGGAGGATGATGGAGCAAGTCATGGCAAATGATTGCTATAGAATACTATTGTGCTATAACATATGATAAGTAGGATATTTAAAAAACAAACAGGAAAGACAGGAGCTAATGAAAAGTGAAGTGAGAAGAACCAGAACACTGTTTAAGGTAACAGCAATATTATTACAACAATAAACTAGGAAAGGCTTAGCTACTCTAATTAGTACCGTGATCTTAGACAATTGAAAAAGATTCATGATGAAAAAACTATCCACCTCTGAAGAGAGGACTGATGAAACCTGGGTGCAGATTGAAGCATACTTTTTTTCATTTTCTTGACTTTTTTGTAACATGATATATGGAAATGTGTTTTGTATGACTTCACATGTACAATCAATAACATTTTGTTCACCTTCTTTAGGGTTAATGGAGGAACTACAGTGAAGGAGAGAATTTAGAATTCAACATTTTTTTTAAAGTAAGAATGTTGAATAAAATATTTTAAGGTATAAAAATAAGAATAAGAAAAAACTACATTTGCTACTTAATTAAGTCTTTAACTGACTCTATATATAACTCAATTTGGGTGATTCCACAATACCCAAAGTGATAAGAGAGTTAAGAGCTCCCACTAAAAAAGAATGGGTAAAATGTAATATTTTCATGAAAGTACAGAATAGAATCTTTCTAGTTTTTTTTATATGTTTGTTTTTTACTAAAGAGATGTCTCTCTTCTGGTGGTACCAGATTCCTGGATAAAAGAATAAGCTTAAGGAAAGTTCTGTAAATGTTAAAAATAAATTTTATTTTTGCAAAATTGTGAATGTTTGTTTAAACAATTTAAGCCTCAGTTTGGGGATAAAAAGTATTTTTTAGATAGCTAGGTACTATAGTATCTGGGACTGGAATCAGAAAGACCAGAATTTGAACTCTCCTTCAAACATTTAGTAGTTGTATAATTCTGTGCAAATCACTTTCCCTCTTAGTTTTAGTTATACCATTTGTAAGATGAGGATAATAATAGCTATTCCATAGGATTGTTATTAGGATCAAACTAAGTAATATTTTAAAAGGTTTTTTTTTGCAAACTTTAAGGAATAATTTAAAGGCTAGGACTATTTTTAGCATTACTATGAGCCTTCTTTTAATAAAGTATCAAATGTCATTGAATTTGAAGGGATCTTAGAGTTCATCTAGTCAACACCTTCATCTTAAAGATGAAAAAAAAATTAAGGTTAATCAGGGCCAAGTTTTAACTTACATAGCTACTTAGTGATAGATCTGGGACTACAACCAAGTTCCAAGGTTTTTTATACTTTGAAACATTGATGAGTTTAGTTAAGAATGAATTAAAAGATGACAAATCCTGGACTAAACCCAAAATTCTTCTGACAGTGTGATTCTGAGTTCATTAATGCTTCTTCTAGAGAACCTACCTTTCAGGTTTTGCAAAGACAAAATGAGATAATATTTGAAAACCCCTTGCAAACTTCAAGTGCTATATAAGTGCTTGTTATTACTATTGATGTTATTTTTATGATCAGACTAGGATATCAAGGCAAACATTGGTTTAAAACATAGGTGAAGAGCTTCAAAATTATGTAATACATATTCCTTTGGAATGAATTAGTATTGATTAAAGGCTCATTGTGTGATCATCTTGGACAATCCCTTTCCATTATTTTCTTTCATTCGAAGGAAGAAAGGAATTCTAGGAGATGAAAAAGAATTCTGGGAGATGGAGTGCAATGGTTCAAGATTTTCTAACTATACAGATTTCCTTGGAAACTTCTAAATGCCATCTAGATTTACCTTGGATTTACTATAGTATCAGATGAGGCAAGAACCATAAATCGAAATAGCATCAGAGAGATAACATATGTATAATATTTTGTTAACCATGAATCACTATATAAATGGTAGCTATTATTAATGATAGTTGTAAAAATATTTTCTTCGGAGAGAATTGCAAAGTAAATAAAATGTATTGACACTATTGCCAAGTAAAAGTAAATTCACCCTAATTCCCACAAGAGTAATGTGAAAAACCATTTTCCCCAAAGACTTATACCTTTAAAATGGTCCTGCAGGATAGAGAAGGGGAGGGCAAAAATAAGAGTGTGTGTATATACAGCTAGGAGGCAGACGTAGGAAGACTCAATTTCCTGAGTTCAGACATGGCTTCACATACTTACTACCTCTGTGACCCTGGGCAAATCACTTAACCCTGTTTTCTTGAGTTCCTCATCTATAAAATGACCTGGAAAAGGAAATGATGAACTAATCCAGTATCTTTACCAAGGAAACCTCATACGGGGTGTAAGAATAAAAATTAATATATAACATCTCCAAGTATTATATTTAAGAAGATTTATTTATTAATAATAAATTGAAGCAAGAGGAAAGCAAAAAAGCTAGAGCTTATGTATGTGCTTATGTATTTATCTATATATTATTATAAGTCTAGACCGGTGATGGCAAACCTATGACACATATGTCAGCACTGACACGTGTAGCCATTTTTGTTGACACGCGGACGTATGCCGAGTAGTATGGGGCCGCATGCTAAGGATGAAACATTTGCTATAGTGTAGTGTAGACACTCTGTGCACTATGGTGTAGTGTAGACACTTTGTGCACTATGGATGACAATTCTACCCATATTAATTTACCTGTTTTGGTTTATTAAATATGGTTATATATTACAATTATTCATTTTTGTTATTTAAACTATAAATATCACGAAATTGTGTTTTTTTTTTCTCAAAGTGACATACCACCCATGTTATACTCAGTTTTTTGGTGAATTTTGACACACCAAGCTCAAAAGGTTGCCCATCACTGGTCTAAACTAAAACAAAATAATGAACAGACTAAAAAAATTGCTTATGAATATGGCTTTGTATTGTTATAATTATAATATAACAAATATAGATGGATATTATTAGAAGAAGTAATATTTTAATTAAGGCCATGTTGGTAAAATATAAAGATGATCACGAGCCTGCTAAGATCTAATTCAAATTCCCCGCCATCCCTTCTCCAACCTGGCTCCCTCCTACCCAAAGAGAGACGGCCTCCAATGACCTCAGGAGTCTAATACTATTCTTTTATGTCATCACACTTCCTGTCTACCTGCATTACAAGAGGAATCATGAGACATGTAGTTTCCAAGTCCCCTAAACATCCACAGGAAGTTTGTCATATATCTAACTATTTAAAACTCAAATGAACCCCAAATAACTCTCAATGGAACCCCCAAAATTCCAAATGACACTGTATTTAGTTCTGAAAATATTAAAAGATGACAGGCAGCTTAATAACACCAAACATCCTCTTTGTCCATAATTTAGTGAGGAAAAGTCATCTCTTACTGCTTTTGAGTTTCAGGTAGATTATCTCATTTACTTACTTAAATGATTATTTCCTTACTTAGGAATCTTTAGAGAGGCAGCCTGCGTAGTAGAAAGAGACCCGGCAATGGAATTAGGAAAAGCTGCCCTGGACTCCTATCTGACACACACTGATTGTGTTATCTCTGGCGAGTCACTCAGGCTCTCAGCACTTCTAGACAACTTTGGGAAACTCTACCCTGCGGAAGAGCCGGGGCTCTGCATGGCTCAGACCCAGCCTCAGTGATCTTTATACAACAAATGATCATAAAAACGAGTCTGCTGGGAGAATAAAGGAGGCTCGTTGAAACTGAGGGACAAATGGGCTTCCTTTGCCTCTTTTCTACTTTGGGGTTACATATTGGTGTCAGAATTAATGCTGTGACTCTCTGGACCGTTTCCTGGCTTAATTGGACCTAACAGAGAGGAATACCTTTGGTGGCAGGTCGCAGGCGGCTAAAATTGCACAGAGGGAGGATGTTTCAGGGATAGGAGTGACAAATAGCTATTTCCACCACCAGTCTTACGTTGAACCATTAGAAATCCTCAAACAAATGAGGTATGAAGGCTGAATTATATTTTGAGATTCATTTTGGGACGGATACACACATGCCAATGAGGTGTCAGTTTTGACAAGTCTTACAGTGATATACACCTACATACCTGTGATTGGAGCTTGGAAGTGCCTACATGGAAGAAAAAAAGATGATTGATTCAGGGATGAACCTTTCCTCAACTCTGCATTGGAAACTTGTGAAAGTGTGCATGTGTGTGTGTGAGTGTGTGTGTGCGTGTGCATGCACACACTTCCCAGGGCATAGGATTAAATTGTAATAGTCAACACTGGAAGCCTCAATCCCCTTCTGAATAACTGTTTCATGCTGCCTCATGTTTTATGCAGATTATGTTTTTGCTAGAATTGCCTTTGCCAGACTGCATTAAACTTTAATGAACTGAGAGAGGAATTAGATTACAAAAATTACTGTTAATATCATAATCTCCATGTAAAAATGGAAGAAAATTCTTTGAACATTTTGAAAAGACACATAGGGAGGAGGAGGACAGGATATAAGAAAACCGCTCATGTGTACATAACTGTTGGAAATGTTTATTTATACGCTCAGGATAGCACCCCACAGGGCTTGGAGTCTCAATTTTGGTCAGTTCTTCAAATCAGATTCCTATTCAACCATCTTTCACATTTAATGTCCTTTTCTGTTTTTGTTAAGGATGGGCCGATTTAGAGAGAGTGTCAGTAACTCCGGCTTCGAGGTAACTTCAGAAACAGACCCTCAGTGCTTCTCTTAAACATTTTCTAATCAAAAGTATTTTTGGAAGCTTTTACAGAGATAGCAGCAGTTTTGTTTAGTAGAGTTTTGCGGGATAGGTCTTTTCTAATATGTTTTTATGCCAGACTAATCATTCTCATTGACCATTTTGCCTTCCAAATACCTTGACTATGGTAAGTCTTTATTATTTTACTTTATAATTTCTTCCATGGAGGCATTTTTTTCTCCCCAAACATTTGACTCTCTATATGAATGGAACCTGTATTTTAGAGCAGATAGTTGGATTTTCTACCTTCCCAGAGAGGTAATTGTTCTGTAATTTTTAGTGATAGAAATTTCCAAAGACACCAGGAATAAAAGTGATTTGCCCCAAATCACACAGTATGTGTAGAGGTGAGTCTTGAACAAAAATTTCCCAACTCTGGCTCCCATCTTTTAGGCTGTAAGTCATTCTACCTTTTAGAGCATGGATTTTAATAACTGACCTGTTTGAGAACTAGTGAAAGCAATGGCATGTCTTTGTCTCTCCTTTTTTTCCCTTCTAATGAATGCAAGGCAGCAAAGTAAAAAGGCAGAATTTAGGAAGTTATAGGGATTTATAAAGTTTAATTAGTCATGCCTTATGGCATGGAACTCATAAATTAATAGGTACAAAAAGGCAAATGAACATTTCAGATATGGATTAATATATTCAAAATATATTTGGTATATATACCAGAATAAGACCAAAATGGGCAAATGATTTAGACATAAAGAATGATATCTTAAGTAAGTTAAGGACATAGGGAAAGGTTTACATGTCAAACCTATAGATAAGATTTAGATAAAGAGGATTATGGGAAATAAAATGAATAATTTGATTATGTGACATTAAAAGGTTTTCCACAAACTAATGTGGCCAAAATTAGAAGAAAAACAGGAAACAGAAAAATGTTTACAGTTTATGTAGCTAATAAAGGCCTTGTTTCTCAAATAAATAGGGAACTGAGTAATTTTTTTAAATTAGAGCCATTCCCCAATTGATCAATGGTCAAAGGATATGAATAGATAGTTTTCGGAAGAAAAAAATTAAAGCTATCAAAAGTTATATAAAACTAGTCTAAATCACTATTGATTAATCACAATAACAGACTTTACAAAACACTATATACAACCACCCCATCCAATAGACAGTAAACATAGTAATAGTTGATTTTTCAGATGAGAAAACTGAGGCTGTGAGAGATTAAATAATTTTGAATACTTACAAAGTAAATATGGATCTGAAATGTTTTGTAATGTTATCCCCATTGAAAATTTAGAGCCCCATTCCTCAAACCAAGCCACTACTTCTTTAATTCATAGAATAATTCACCATGATAAGTAGTAAAGAGCTAGAATTAGAATGAGGAAGACTTGACCTTGAAGTCAGCCTCAAACAGGTAGTACCGTTGTGTCCTTAGACAAGTCATTTAACCTCTGCCTGCTTCACTTTCCTACAATAAGATAAAGATAAAAAATGTATTCTAACTCACAAGATTATTGTATTGTGAGAATTACATAATTTACAGTATATCAAGTACTTTTCAAATGTCCAAGTAAATCCCATCATCATCATTATTATCATTGCAGTTCAAATTGAATTTTTCTCACAACAACCTTACCATGAAGGTAATATATCAATCACATTATTTCTTTACATATGAGGAAAATGAGGCTGGGAGTGACTTTCCCAAAATCATACACATAGTATGTGTAATAATCAAGCCTGGAATATATGACTAATGGTCTTCATACAATGTATACAAGAAAGGGACTCTTTGGCAGGTTAAAGACCTGGTTGCCATCTGTGGCCTTATCTCTGAGTCACTGGATGGAATTACTAAAGTCTTCCAAAGACTCTCTCATGGGGAATTACAGAACATTAAAGCTGTCCACTTCCCAGAAAAGTTAGAGGTTTGGGGTTTCAAAGCTATCAGCAGACTAATGATATTCAATCTCTCACACTGGATCTAGAGAACTTGATTTTTTCCCACATTGCCTAAGAGTGATCTAAGAATATCATTTATAAAAGAAAACTCCAAGGGATCCATCTCAATCTGAATAAGTTTGAAGTTATGTTTTCTGAAATGTCAATTCAGTATTCATTTTTAAGACAGTTGGAAAGTTATCTGTAAATATATCATATAGCATAGCTGCTATTCAAGAAACACTAGAGGAGGGAAAAACAACCAGAGGCAGTTTGAGTGATGAATAGTACTGGTTTCTCTTCACCCTTTTACCAATGAAATAATCCAGACACAAGATAAGATATGTATTCCTTTTGTTTATCCCCTGATACAGGAGAATGTGTTATTAGCAGGTAAGATTTTAATGTTAAATTGGGAATATTTTCTTTCCCAAGAAAACCTGTGTCGAAGAAAGCCTATGGAAAGATAAGTTTGCAAACATACAGTGAGATTTATTGGCATCAAAGAACTCAATAAATCTTATAGCTATTTTCCAAATGAAATTTGTCACAAACTTTCTCAGCATCAGTTGCAACGTCTTTAAAATGGGTATTCTATTGACATGATATAACACAGGAATATGGTATTTAAGCTGCAAGAAAGAAGGAATTAAAACAACAATCATGCAGACTGTAGGAAGGGCATTCACTCTTCAGGGAAAATATTCAATTGTTTCCTGCACTGGGGAGAGAATTTACTCAATGACTAGAATAGCCCTAAAAGTTAGAATTGTGTCCCAATGTGAGCAGTTCATACATTGTTGTGTAGTCATATGACCAGAGTCTACATATTTAAAATAAAAATGAATTCCTGTGTTTAAGTTCATATATGCATAACAAATAACAACACTAAATCAATGTGAATACATTTTGCCAGAGGGTTTTTATTGAACAGTAGACTAATGTCCAAAAACTACTTAGATGGCAATTGTATTGGATGCAATTGCTAAGTATTAAATATATGCTCATTTTACTTTATCCCAATAAAATCTTGTAATTTTAGTTTATTGGCATCCCACACATAATTCAGATGAAATATTGGCTTCCATTTTACTCCACATGCTATGAAGAACTAATTGAACAAATCTAGAAGTATAAGGTGCTTTGAAATGAATATTTTTATAGGACATTTGTGCTGGCATTAAAAAGAAATTCATATAAAGAAGTAAGAATCTTAAATAACTATTTTATGAATATAAAAATAAAGAGAATATTGTAAGTTTTTATAATAAATGGAAATGTGTTGCTCTATATGTCAATTTTACTATGTGAAAGTGATGATTGATAAGTAATCTTATTCATTAGAGGATATCATAAGTATATCATCATGACCTTACCTTTTCTCCCCCTTCTGTATCATCCATTTTTCTGAGAGGGGTTCAAGCTGCATCACAGAATTCCATAGTGCCCCCCAGAACTCTAAGGGAGGGGGCAGTTAAGGGAAGTTGGAGTCCTGATATAAAAGCCAGGTCACCCCTCTTGTAAGGGTCCTGACTCTTGGTTCTTGGCTCTGGGCACAAACACTCTGTGTAGCTTCAGTCATCAACAGCCAGGGGCTGCTTTACCTTGATAGCTAACCACAAAGATAGACCTTCAAGCAAGATCACAGTCTACCTTCAGTTTAGCAGTTTAGGTTTTAGGAGGAAGATTATTTAGGGGCTTAGATAGAAGTTCAGCCATTCAATATACATTCCCCCTCTGGGAGAATGTGTTGTTAGCCTGCAGTTAACAGTTTTAGCCAGATTACCTTCCCTCCTCTTTCCCTAAACTGATTCCCTTCTCTCTGTTCCCTGTAATCATTAAATTCATTTAGTTTGTGAAAGATAAAGCTTGTATCCAGTTAACTTGGGGTTATACTTACTACCTTCCTTTCACCAAGTCAAGTATTTCATCCAAGCTAGGGCTGAAGCTGCCTCTGCCCTAGGGCCTGTGGTCAGAGATGAAGAATAGTTCTATCTTGTGAGAGAGTAATTCAAACAAAGATAGTTATCATCATAAGGGGTTTAGTCCCTATCCACTTACCATGTTGGCCCAGAATTTACCAAGCTTGAATAACCTCCATAACCAGCTCTGCAAGTATTCCTTTAACTGATTTCCAACTGATTCCAGTGTGGGGGGAGGTGAAGGAGTACTGCACGGGCTCCTGCCCCTCCCATCCAGTCAAGTTTATCTGCTTCTCCTCTGATCTGGGACTGGAGAGAATCCATTGCCATCTGATCTGAATCCTATACTTCCCAATACCCACCTATACATACTTAATTATATGTATATATTTTCATGTTCTATTGGAGTTGAAGGTGGGTATTGTATATATCTACATACTGTAAGGATGGAATTTTGTGCAGAGGAGATGCAACCAAAGAGAGAAGGAGACAGTTGCTGACAGTTGAGACCAGAAGAGGATTCTGGGAATTTCTCCCAGGAGGAGGGAGAAGAGTGGTCTTCGAGCTAGGGACTGGGAGGAGTGAAGAGGTAGAAAACCCAGCTCTGATCTGATCCAGAGGCTTTCCTGAGGATATTTCTCTTAGAAACTGAAACCCTGATTCCCTGATCACAGCCATTTCAACACAATACATCCTTCAAGACTACAACCATCTTGTCAACTAAGATTTTGGACTCCATTAGGAACAAGCTCTTAGTCTCCCTCACTCATTACCTGTCCTTGCTAAGAGACCCTTTTAATTCAAAACTTCCAATTATAGGAAAGGATAGAAATAGGAACAGAAGGGAGAAATAGGAGGGGAAGGGGGAGAAGCTTAGGAGTTGGAACTGTCTTGGTTCCTGCCTAAGTGACAGACCCCACAGAATTTAAGAGGGCACCCCTCAATCCCTCTGGCCTTCAACCCTTTCCTCAAATCCTGATTTGTGAATAATAAAAGCCTTTTAGCATCCAGATAGCATTCTTGAGTGCCTGAGAGACAAAAAGGGAGAGGGGAACCATGACTTGGACTGGCAGCCTCCATCTTTGAGCCAGATCACGCACTGTGCAGTTAACTGACTTAAGGATGGGCTTGAGTAAACCCCATCCTTATTCTAGATCAGATTGGGGTACCACCTACCTCCTCTTGTAGGGAAACCTTGCCCTCAACTCTTGAGGGGCAGCACAACCATATGCATCACCCAGTTTTGGGATGACACTCCCTTAAAGTCTCCCAGTATGTAATTGGCCTCAGGGGAGTGGTGAGGAGAGAGGCACCACACAGATCCTCTCTCTCTCCCTTCTACCAACAACCATTATTGGCCCCCCTTTTATTATTATAATTGCCTCTCCCTTGTTGTCTCTAGATTTTGATGACTATTTAATTCTAGATCTTCATAATGCTGTGGCCAAGATGTTAAGTTTGTATTCCTACGGGTTTCTTCAATAAATAAATTACACTCTGCTGGTGTAAATAATTCAGAAAGAAGAATTTCAATATCTAAAAATGTGGGATCAAAAAGCCTTAATGCTCTCTTAAATTCCTTTATGGCCTTGAAGGGATTTAACTTTTTTTTTAAACCCTTGTACTTTGGTGTATTGTCTCATAGGTGGAAGAGTGGTAAGGGTGGGCAATGGGGGTCAAGTGACTTGCCCAGGGTCACCCAGCTGGGAAGTGGCTGAGGCCGGGTTTGAACCTAGGACCTCCTGTCTCTAGGCCTGACTCTCACTCCACTGAGCTACCCAGCTCCCCCCCCCCCTTGAAGGGATTTAAAAAAAGGCGGGCATTCATTTTTTAAGGATGTCGGGATCTGCAGTAGTGAATGGCTTATGCCTTTTCATATGGAGGACCCCAGAATCTGACCACAAAATTGTGTGATCAATAATTGGTAATATTGGTATTGCTGGTGCTGTTGCCCCTTCCTCTGTTGTCTTTGCTGTGTCTGTACTTGCCTCAGTTGTTTGCATTGCTATTTCTTTTTTGTCCCCTGCTGTGACCCCTTTTCCCCCTTTCAATTGAACATTCTCTTGCAGTAACTGTGCTCTTTCCTTTCTTAATGTCATTATCGATACAGTGCTATCATCCTTGTGTCCTAGCATTTTCTTTATCATACTTCTCTGAGCCAAGTAAAACTGAAAAAAAGGAGATCACTATTTGCCATTATAGTGGGCATATAAGCACATATGTGTCCCACTTCTACTTTCAACCTTCGTATTTGTCATACCAATGGATTATTTCCAGAATGTATTGGGGTATTAATATCATCCAGATGTTGTAAATCATGGTCTAGAAGTTAGAAAGTAATATGCCACAGCTTGCCATTATAAATGCTATTCTTCCCATAGAAATCTCCATGAGAAAAACTTTTCCTGCAAGCACTTTACTATGGTGCCTTTAAGATTCTGTGGGCTGGTTTTTTCTCTAATGAAGTTTGACACTAGTGTGATCCTGTTGGAGGGGAAAAATAAAGATGCTCCCTCCTGGGTTTTTACAGAGGCTTCTCTTCTATTTATTTAGATGTTATATTAAATAGGCAACAGAATCTACTTGGCTCTGCCAAAATTGTAATAATAATAAGGGGGTGGGGTGGGGCAATAATGGATGTTGGTAGAAGGGAGAGTGAGAGAGAGAAGGCCTATGTGGTGACTCTCTCCTCACCACTCCCCTGAGGCCAATTACACACTGGGAAACTTTAGGGAGTGTCACCTCAAAACTGGGTTTTGAGGTGACAAAACAGATGATTGTGCCACCCCTCGAGAGTTGAGGGCAAGGCTTTCCTATAAGAGGAGGTAGGTGGTACCCCAATCCTATCTAGAATAAGGATGGGGTTCACTCAAGCCCCTCCCCCCTCAGGTTGGTTAACTGTACAGTTGGTGGTCTGGCTCAAAGATGGAGGCTGCCAGTCCAAGCCATGGTTCCTCTCTCCCTTATTGTCTCTCAGGCACTCAAGAATGCTATCTGGCTGCCAAAAGGCTTTTATAATTCTCAAATCAGGGTTTGAGGAAAGGGATGAAGGCCAGAGAGGTTGAGGGGTGCCCTCTTAAATTCTGTGGGGTCTGTTTCTTAGACAGGAACCAAGGCATTTCCAACTTCTAAGCTTCTCCCCACTTCCCATTCTATTTCTCCCTTCTCTTTCTCTTTCTGTCCTTTCCTATAATTGGAAGTTTTGACTGAAAAGGGTCTCTCAGCAAGGACAGGTAATGAGTGAGAGAGTCTAAGAGATTGCTCCTAATGGAGTCCAAAATTTTAGTTGACAAGATGGTTGTAGTCTTGAAGGATGCATTGTGTTGAAATGGCTGTTATCAGGGAATCAGGGTTTCAGTTCCCAAGAGAAAGATCCTTAGGAAGGCCTCTGGACCAGATCAGAGCTAGGTTTTCTGCCTCTTCACTCCTCCCAGTCCCTAGCTCGAAGACCACTCTTCTCCCTCCTCCTGGGAGAAGTTCCCAGAATCCTCTTCTGGTCTCAACTGTCAGCAACTATCTCTTTCACACTTTGGTTGCATCTCCACTGCACAAAATTCCATCCTTACAATACATGTTTAAGCATATTGTATATATCCTCTTCAAAGATTAGCCATTGAATGATGGATATACATAGGTAATATTGGGAGGGACAAACAACCTTTCCCTGTGTTTCAACTTTTTTTTATAAATTAAAGAGATATAAACTAATAAAAATTATAGCAAACATGATATTGACATAGTCATTAATAGATCTCAATAATGACCTGTGTATGCATTTTATTGTTAGCAAATATATTTTGACACTTATATTTCAGTAAGATGACAAGCAACTATACAAGATTACTTCCATCTCAATGGGATTATGGTGGAGATAATGCTTTTTCAACACTAGCTGGAATGGTAATAATAACTTAAGAACATATATCTTGCTGGAATAAGGAAGAGAAGCCTTTTGCAGATGGTGCAGATTCAGGTTTTGGCATTCAGTTCAACTCAATTCAACAAATATTAATTAAGCCCCAACTGAGTACAGGCGTCATGTTAAATCACTGAGGATATTCAGAAAATGAGACATTCTCATCCTTTAATGAAAATGACATTCTTCCAGAGTGCTAGATGGGATAGAACAAGGACATAAATAAGTACAAGATCATTTGAGGAGGCAGAAAGCAATTACAACTGGGGAGAATCAGGAAAGTTGTTATATTCAAGTGGAACCCAAATTTAACCTTGAAGGAAGTCTGGTCTTCTAAAAGATGGAGCTGAAGAGGAGAGCATGCTAGGTCTGGGGAACTATCTGTTGAATGGCAGGAGCTCAGAAGATGAACAATCATATTTGGGGAAAAGTTAGCATACAATCACCATCTCTTCTTCCCTTCTTTCATCCTCTCCTACTCAGCTTCTCCTTTCTTTCCCACTTCCTCCTTTTTTTCTTCCCTACCATCTCCTTTTCTTCACAAATGTTAACAAGCTTCCAATCTGGACAACCATGATGACATAGCTTTAGTTTTTCAAAGTTAGAAGCCTCTTGGTGGTGGTGCTCTTCACCTCTGCTGTATTTTCTTATGAAATTCTCTCTCTGATTAGATAAACTTTACTTCAGGGAACCAATGATCTAAGGATTACTCAAGAGGTTATTTCTAGGACTAGAAAGTCTATTTATTAGAATCAATATCATGCAAATTTATTCAATAAAGGAAAGAAAAGGGTAGACTATAGAAAGCAAAACTATGTGGTATAGAGATTCCCATCTCGGGCTTTCCTGGACAATTTGTCTTTCACTGCTCTATGCTTCTGTAAATCACTGTTGCTGCTAGGGGGTACGTCCTTCCATACCCATCATAAGTAGCAAACATTTTCCAAAAAGGAGTATTGACATTTTCATCACTCATCACAAGAGAAGCGCCATTCACTGGAAACCAATGATAGAGGTCACTGCATTCTCAGAGTAACTAGCTAGGGTGATGGTCCAGCCCACTGAAGATACTCTCTTCTAATACAGGGTGATTGAGGTGGGAGGGGATGCTAATGGCATTGATCAGTAAATCTCCTGATCAAGTGCCTTTTTCCCTTTCTTCATCTTTTCTTTTTTTTAAGTTCCTCTCTCCTTTCCCCCCTTCCTTACTACTCCCCTTTCTTTGCACCCCCAAAATCTTTGTAATTTTTTGTGGTAAGGGGAAATAAGAAAAGGAAAATTCTAATATATTCCAGATTCTATGAAGAAAGAGCAGATTGGGTCAAGAGGAAAAATGGACTAGTTATGTCCTGGATAGAAGCAACTCCATGGTAGCAGGCTTCTGGAATTATGGATCCTAGCACAAAAAGTTCAAATTGCAGATTATTTTGTCATATATTTCAGTATCACAAAAAGCATGGTTCAAGTACCTACATTCTAAAACACCTCAATACAAAAGTTAGACAGTCTCATTCCAACATTACAAATATGGTCTTGATAATGAGTGTATGTGTGTGTGTGTGCAAGTATAAGTATTAGATTTCTTCCTCACCCCTTCCCAACCCACGACTTTTCACTCTCAACTTATATTCCAGAAGATCTTATGCAATTTAAATGTGGGTGACTTTATTACTTTCTTCTAATTCTGTCAAAGCCACAGAATAAGTAATTTTGATCTATTTTTATGAGATATTAGTATAATCTTGATTTCTTTCCCCTTTCTTTGAACATTCCTTTCAGAGTGTTTTAGGTAGAGGTTAAGGGGAATTTCTATTTTCATTTTCAAATTGTTTTTCCAAAGACCTAAACATAGTATCTATCCCAGCCTTAAAAGTCCAATTCTGGCAGATTTTTGCATCCACACTCCCACCCTGAAACCTCATGACTATAAATGGAATTGCCATCTCACAAGCTGTTGGGAATGCCTGCAGTTTGGGCAATGGTTTGGAAGGTGCCATGATTCCTTGGCCCTTTCAGCAAGACCAGCAGGACTTTTTCAATTTCAAATGGAGGTAATACAGAACCCTTTTAGTAAAGTAGGTAATAGAATTGAAGGCAGTCAATCTCGTGGGGATCATTAGCTTTATGGTTTGTAGAGCAGTTTCAGTACCTTAGAGTTGAAAAGCAATAACACACTCACATTGAGACTCTCTTTGGTTACTTCCAAAAGCTTCATAGACATTATATAATTAATCAGCCCAGTAGACCTGGAAAAGAGCAGGTAGGATTTTCTTCATTTTCCCAAACAAATAAGAATTTATGTAATTGCTACAATGCCCATCTGCTTCTGATTTTGAAACAATTACGAGAACAAAATTACCTTAAATTAGGCTAAAGCACCTCTCTTCTCATCTGGGGTTAAATTAATAGTATTAAAGATGGGGCACTTTATACCGACTGTGTCTGCTTAAGAGACAGATGGCAAATGCAATGATTTCTATTACACAAATTAGTAAGTTAAGGACCAAAGAGTTTAAATGATCTGAGTTTGTAGTTGCAGGGTGTAGCAATGCTAGAAGCAAAAAAATATATCCTTTGGGTCTATTTGTTATGTCTACATAGAGCTGCCTTGCAAATCATTAAAAACAAACAAAAACTGCCTCTTTAAAACTTGCAGTGGGTTTTAGTTGAAACTCTGCTACTCCTGGCTTTGCAGGATTTAGGGAGTCATAATTTCTTTGCTACTCACTTTGATCAACTGTATTTGATACCGCAAGTATTAACTTCTGCTTTTCTTAGAGGTCACCCTAAGAAAAGATTTTATAAAATTTAAACTATATCAATATTGCAAGATAGAAGGGTTTTTTTGTCATTATTACTAGGAGGAGTTTTTTTTAAAGCAGGTTGGAGAATGTTATCAATCAATCCCTTACTCTGAGGGAGAGAATGAATGATATTGAAATAAATGGCCACTGAGGGAGATGGATCAATCATGTAGGGAGAATGAAGAACAACCAATGGACATACCAAATTGTTTCCTGAAAGATGCAATTAGAACAAGATGAAGTCCTTTAGCATTCTAGCATCCTAAGGACTTCATCTTGTCCTAAAATTTTATGATAATAGATTAGGAATAAGAGCTATACCATGCATGCCCTGAGGATTGTCCGAGTGTGCTGGCCTACCATAGGGAAAGAAATATAATTAGCTTAACCATTTCTCTTCTTAGAGAAAGTGGCAGGGGGAATAAAAAATATGGAGGGATTGTGATCCCCATTAGCATAGGAAACACCTGAATTAGAGAAATTATACATTTCTCTGAGGATAAGAGTAAAAGGATATTTATTACTATCACATGAGAATTTTAGATAGCAACATCATTGTATTGCATGGGTCATTTTCCTTAATTATTTAGGCTATAACACTAAATATGAAAAGCAAATGCACCAGATTAAGAAAGAAATTCTCTTGAGACTAGAAAAGTTCTCAGTTAAAAATAGGAGTTTCGGTGAATAAAACTGTGAGCCTGAACAGGATGAGATGTCTAGAATGAGACTAGCATCTGGTCAAACCTTTCATGGTTATTAAAATTAAAATTTTCATGAATTTAGACATAAAACTTTTACTATATTTGCAACAAAAGTGTCAGAAGTGAGAGGTAATGTGCATCTCATTTGATTTTTTTAAAGCAATGCCAAGGGAATAGGAAGAAAAGCAAAGTATTAGTCTAGCAATTGGAAAGAGGGAAAGATCATAAACTTATTCATTAGTCAATAGAAAGTCAAGGTGTTGACATAACTGGCAAATAAAAGCACTGATTTTATTAGTCAAAGAGCTGAAGGGTATGTGATATGAACACATAATAGTATCATGACTTTTTTTTTTAAACCCCCTTGTACTTCGGTGTATAGTCTCATAGGTTGAAGAGTGGTAAGGATGGGCAATGGGGGTCAAGTGACTTGCCCAGGGTCACACAGCTGGGAAGTGTCTGAGGCCGGATTTGAACCTAGGACCTCCTGTCTCTAGGCCTGGCTCTCACTCCACTGAGCTACCCAGCTGCCCCAGTATCATGACTTTTTAAAATTCATAGATGCAGTCTGGTGGAGTGAAGAGAATGCCAGAGTTGGAAAGACTTGGATTCAAATTCTGCCTCTAATAGTTACTATTTTTTTTTTACTTTAGGGAAGTTACTTACCTTTTCAGTATGCCAGATAATTCCTAAGGACTTATCTACTGAGTCATAATTTGGTCAGATATATTCAGCATATATTATGTACTTGGCAAGAGAGACATGAAATAGCTGCCTACTATAGTGGAAAAAATCTGGCTTCATGTAATAAGATCCTAATTTTATTGTGTCATAAGAAAGAACAAAATGGACAGTTTTGGAGGAAACTTGGAAGAACTCTGTAGAGAGATATAGCATGAAATGCGTAGAGCTAGCATAATAATTTATACAATGATACCATTATAGAGAAAACTGGAAAACTCTGATCAAACTGTAAGTCCAGAAGAGTGAAAATGAAACAACATTCACCTCTTCCCAATGTGGTGACTAACTTGAAATGCAGAAAGAAATTTCAATTTTTAGAAAAGGTTAATGTGGAAATTGATTTGTCCAGGCTATGCATGTATAGGGTGGTTCAACTGCCTTTGTGCCATTTAAACCTTTTTAAAACTTCTTTTTATTAAAATTTAAAACTGCTCTGATCCTTTTGGGATACTATGTATGTGTTGAGGAATTTATTTATATTTTTATTTTTCATTTGTTTGTTTTAGATGTAATAGGAGAGACATATGAATAAAGACCAAATAGATAAACAATAAACAAATAAAAGCAGGGCTTATATTGAAGAAGGTTGGTAGTACTGATATAGGAATGCCAAAAATAAACAAATATAGGAAAGAGTATTAATCCAATGTTTTTGACTCTTTCTTTTCATCTCTCTCTGCTCTTTCTTTTCCTTCTCTCTGTCTCTGTCTCTGTCTGTCTGTCTCTCTTTCTCTATCTCTTTCTCCAAAACAATAGACAGAGGAGAACAAAGGAAGTTCAGAATGGGGCGCATGTATAACAGACAATTTTCTCTCAGTTTCATATCCAATCTTCTCTTTTGTTTTTATTCATATATTTAATTATTCCTATTTGTTGAGGATTGTTAAATTCATTATAAAAAAGAAAAATAAATGTTGACCTAAGAGTCAGAAAGACCTAGGTCTAACTCATGCCTCTGCCACATACAGCCTGTGCAACTCTAAATAATTCACTTAACCTCTTAGCTCTTTAGGCAACTCTGTCTATAGAAAAGATAGTGGTCAATTCTGCATCAGTAGAAGGAAATTTCTCACCAGTAACTACATATGCCAGTGAAATAACAGCTACACAAACACATAAGAGGGACTTGAACTGAAATCTTACCTCTGAGATTGGCATCTTGTGTACCTAATAAAATGGCAACAAAAATAATGATGAAAGGTCAAGATTGCTTTTTAACTCTGCCTCAAAATTGTTAAGTAATCTGATGAAGTTCACATGAGTTATTCAGTACAATTAGAAATCAAACTCATATCTTTCTTTATTCCTTAATAAATATGTTATTTATGCCATCATTTGGTAATGTGCAGTGTATTTACATCTGATTTTCTCTTACATCTCCAATAATTAGAAAAATGAATCATCAATCCATCTGCATTTATGCACCGCTTAAGAAGTATATGTCAACCATACAACTAATTTTCCTTGCTAGTCTCATTGACCACAAGACCAATTTTTAATCCATTTTACTTATTACATAAATATTCAGGACCATTATTTCAAATACTGAGCAAGGCTAGCAGAGGGAAAAAGCATTTGCAGGATGTTAGGAATAAAGAAACAAAAATGGCAAATGTGTCTTTTTCTCAATATACTTATTTACATTCCACTGGCAATCATATTTCTCTACCTGGAAGAATATATGATTGTTTTAGATTTTTAGAAATTATTATGAATTCAGGCAAAAAGTAGTTATTTTTGGATCACATATCAAGAGTCTAGAAATGTTTGCCACTTTACAGATGTCAAAGCAGAGTGAGATACAGCCCATGGCTTCAAGAGGATTATAAATTTTTGGGGGAGTGACAAGGTTTATATGCAAGAAAAAAATAAATTCCAAAGTACTGTGTATTAAAAATACCAAATTGTATGCCACTAGCAATTCAGAGAAGAAAGTTTAGAGTAGGTGATTATAGCTGGAAGGAGGTAGGATTTGAGTTGGAATTGGAGTAAGGGACTGATTTGGATACTGAAAGAGAAGGAAATGTGATATTTTATATTTTTTTTTTTGGTAGGGGGGGTTTGGGAAAGGAAAGTAACATGATTAAAACCAACTAGAGGGAATGACTCTAGGATTTCAGGGGGAAACCAGCTAACCAAGATATTGAATTTGATTCTGGGAGGCTCCAGGGCTGCTTCTGTTTTCTCTTGGTATCTACACAAGTGTTAACGAATCCATACATTGGCACTTCAGTGTTTCTGTGATATTGATGATATGAATAATTTCTATTTGCCTGCATGACTTTTGCATCATCTTTTTCCCATATAATATCCATTATAAATTCTCGGGATATTTCTCTGGATGTGATCATTTCAAGGAGTACCAAAGGATTATCTCAAAAATGTATGATTATGAAGATCAAATGAGAATTAAACTAAGCAACAAAAATACATAGTGTGTTAAACCTGATTTAAGAAAGACTCAAGTTAAAATCTAGACTCAGATACAGAAGAATGTGCGATGTAAAATGGATAATTATTGTTTTATTAAATTGAGAAGCTTTTGTACAAAGAAAACCAATATAGCCAAGATTAGAAGGAAAGCAGAAAATAGGGGAAAATATAGACAGTTTCTTGGGTAAAGGCCTCATATCTAAAAATAGAGATCTGAGTTAAATTTATAAGACTATGAGTCAGTCCACAATTAATAAAGGCAAAATATATGAATAGGAAGTTTTCAGAAGAAGAAATTAAAACTATATACTTTTTTGAGATAATGCTCTGGGGCAGCTACGTTGCTCAGTGGATAGAGAGTGAGTTCTCTAGATGGGAGTTCCTGTGTTCAAATCTGGCCTTTGGCTTTTCCTAACTATGTGATGCTGGGCATCACATAGTTAGGAAAAATCATTTAGCCATAAATGCCTAGCCCTTATTGCTCTTCTGCATTGGAATTGATATTCAATATAGATCTTAAGACAGAAGGTAAGGGAAAAATGCTCTAAATCATTATTGATTAGAGAAATTCAAATTAAAACAGGTTTTCATTATCATCTCACTCATACCATATTGGCAAAAATGATAGAAGGGGATTGAGAGCTTAATACATCATTGGTGAATGTGTGAACTGATCCAATCATTCTGGAGAAAAATTTAAAATTATGCCCAAAGAGTTATAAAACTTTGTATATCCTTTGACCCTGAAATATCACTGTTTAATATGTATCTCAAGATGATTAGAGAAAAAGGAAAAGAACCTCTATGAATCTAGTCCATTTTCTGTTTTTCATAGTGTGGCAGACTTTCTGTAGTCCTGATTACTGATTGGGTAAGTGCATAATTGCATAAATCACTTTAATTGGGCCCTAATTCAAGGACCTGTTATAGGTTTATTTTTCCTTTACGTGGAATTTTACACATAAGACTTTGATGTTTTATATTTCATTCACAAATTATTTTTTCTTTTTTATTTGGATTTTTTTATTTTTTTTATTTCTCTTACCACCTGATTCATATACCTCATAACTCAGCCATGCATCCATGAGTGATCCCAGTGTTTTTCATCCTCCTCCTCAGGGGGGGAATGTATTATTATCCTATAATGAAAAGTTTAAATTATTTTGAGAGTAATTTTAGGATAAGAAACATGCTACCTTCCCAAATCCAGAAAGTAAACTGTTTGCAGAAGGCAACATGAAGATGCCTGTGGAGACCACACACTGCACCAGAAGATCCACAGTGAACTTTGGGGTGTGGCAAATTGAACTGAAGGGAGTTGAAAAATTATTTTGAAAATACACTCTTATGCCAAAGGAGACTGCCCCCTAACTGGCTTTTTTGTCAATGCACCTAGCAATCATTGATTTTGTCCTCTTTCCTTTTATACCCAAATTATTGTAATTTAAAAGTTTGTTATGTTTGCAAGATCCTTTGGAGTGACTAGTCTTCCAGAGGATCTCGGGGGGAATGTGTAATTAGAAATCTGTTACCCTAAAAACTAAAATTCCTAGGAGCCCACTGATTTCCTGTCATTACATGCTGACAAAGACAGGAGATAAATTGGGTAAGTTCCTTGTCTAGCACTCTTTCCTTCCTAAGAGGGCAGCTGTGAACATGGGACTTTTGAACAGGTAGAATAGCCATGGGCACGTGTTTTGTTTTTATTTTGTTAGATAAATACCTTTTCATTCCTTTACTTCTAGTGATCATTAATAAATCATACAAAGTATAATATTTAAAGTTATTATTACATATTAATTTTATGGTTCTATACATGTATAGCAGGACTATTTGTGGTAGCAACTGGAAATTGAGGGGATGGCCATGCACTAGGGAATGGCTGAGTAAGTTGTGGTATATGTTTGTGATGGATTATGATTTTTAGTGAGCTATAATAAATGAACAACAAGTTGGTTTTAGAAAAATATGGAAAGTCTTGCATGAAATAATGAAGAGTGAAAGGAGCAGAACCAATAGAACATTGTTTATAGTCACAGTAATTTTTCAAAGAGTAATTGTGAAAGACTAAATTTCTTATTGTTCAGGCATTTTTCAGCCATGTATGATTCTTTGTGACCTCATAAGTGGTTTTCTTGGCAAAAATACTGGAGTGGTTTGCCATTTCCTTCTCTAGCTAAATTTACAGATTAGGAAGTTGACGCCAACAGGGTTAAGTGACTTGCACAGAGTCATACGTTTAGTAAGTTAGCTGAGGTCAGATCTGAATTCAGGAAAATGACTTTTCCTGATTCCAGGCCTGAGTCTATATGAGCAATCTATCCACTCTACCACCTAGCTGCCTTATGCTGAGCAATATGATCACTCAAATTGACCACAAAGGACTTATGTACGAAACTGTTACTCACCTCCAAAAAAAAGAACTGATATGTAGAAATGAGTATTGTATAGTTCCCCCATATCAAAATGTTGGCTTTTTAAAATATGAGTTTGAGAGAGAGGGAGGGAGGGAGGAATTTAATCTTCAAACTAAAATATAGCAAAATGAATAAATAAAAATTTAAAAATTAAATATATCATATCTATATTAAAATCTAGACTTGGATACTTATTAGCTTTGTGACTCCGGGAAAAAGGCTTAACCTATGTCTGCCTCTGTTTCAACAACTGTAAATGGTAAATAATAAAAGCATCTACTTTCTAGGGCTGTTTAGGAGAACTAAATGAGATAATATCCACAAAGCACTTTGTAAAGTTTAAAGATCTTTGCAAACATTATCATCATTATTATTACCTTCATAATTATTACCTGTATGTATAAAATCCTTTGAAGCCTGAAAGACCTGTGTAAACATTAGTTGTTTTTAATAATGATGAAGTGGACTCATGTTCACTATCCAAATGGCCAAACTTATAAACAGGGAAGATCTGGAACTTCTCTTAGAAAGAAGAGATGGATACCTAGAGTGGCCCTAGATGAAGACTGTCCTTAACTGCCTTTGCAGATGACTTTGGATTTGATTTACTGGGCAAAAAGAATCTAGTAGGTGCATGACTAAAGGAGTGGTACAATGAAAATGATGTTTTAGCAATCGTTCTTACAATTGACAGAAGCAATAGCCTACTTAATCAAGAATATTTGATTATAAAAATATTTATAGTGTAGACTCAGGCAATGCTTTTTTTTAAATCCTTACCCTCTACAGCAGAGTGGTAAGTGGTAGGTAATAGGGGCTAAGTGACTTTCTCAGGGTCACACAGGTAGCAAATGTCTGAGATCATATTTGAATCCAGGACCTCTTGTCTTTAGACTTGGCTCTCAATCCACTGAGCCACCTAGCTTCTCCTCTCAGCCAATACTTGTTTTTTAGTTAAAAAAAACTTTTTTAAACCCTTACCTTCTGTCTTGGAGTCAATACTGTGTATTGGCTCCAAGGCAGAAGAGTGGTAAGAGCTAGGCAATGGGGGTCAAGTGACCTGTCCAGGGTCACACAGCTGAGGCCAGATCTGAACCCAGGACCTCCCATCTCTAGACCTGGCTCTCAATCCACTGAACTACCCAGCTGCTCCTCTCAGCCAATATTTTTTAAAGAAATTTGTGTGGCTCAATAGGTAACAACTTTGTGTCTTGTAGCAATACTACTGTTTTACTTTTTCCAAGCGTATCAATTCAGGAAACTCAGAAAAGAGGTATAGCTATAGTTTTGCATGTCTGAATTTAAGCAGTTTTTACTGCACATATAATTATGATTCCCAACAAAGTACTTTTTGAGGGACTTAATCCCATCATTTTCTGGAAAGGGGGGAAAACACACTATTTACAGCAATGTTTAAGATGTTTTACCAGTGGTAGAAGTGCACATTTTCAAATAATCCTTAAGAAACATCTCCATGGTATGATCCTGGATAGGAGATGATCTGAGTTCAAAACCAGCCTCATATATTTAGTTGCTTTATATTTCTAGATACTACATGAGTCATGTAACCATGGAAAATTTTTCTTAATTAATCAATTAAAAATATTTCTAGACACATCACTTAACTTCTCTTTGCCTCAGTTTCTTCATCTATAAAATAAGGGATGTTATGATCACTTAGCTTACAGAGCTATTGTGATGATCAAATCAGACAATTATTGAACAAAGTCCTTAGCACAGTGCTTATCATTGGTAAGCGCTATATAAATGTTACCTATTAATAGACATCGAGAAGGTTTAGTAGATGGAGTGCTGTGCTTAGTTTCAGGAAGATTCATCAAATCTGGTCTCAGAGACCTAATAGCTGGTTGACCCTGGGAAAATCACTTAACACTATTTGCCTCAGTTCCTTCATTTGTCTCATGAATTGGAGAAGGAAATGGCAAGGCACACAATTGCCTTTGTCCAGAAAATTCCAAATTGTGTCACTGAGCTAGACATGATTGAATAGTGATGATGATGATGATGATGGTGATAATGATGATGATGGTTGTTGTTGTTGTTGTTAATTTTATTAATATTGGTTGTTACTTAATTTCTATCTACCTCCACATCCTCAAGTATAAAAGTAGAATAATAAAAGTGCCTCATTCACTGGATTATTGTGAATCTCAAATGAGACAATTTTGTAAAAAGCATTTAGCACAAAGTAAGTACCATATAAATACTTATTCCATTCCCTTCTGCATTCTTTTCTGCATATGATCTTTAATCACCTATCTCAGATCTGTACTACTAAGATCAGCATAACTTTAGTTTGTGATCTGTTATATTCTTGACAACAGAAAGTCTAGTACAGAGTTTAACACAATACCTGGCACTTGGAAAGTGTTTAGTAAATATTTATTGATTATAGATTCATCATAGTTTATTCAAATCCCACTAAAGCCACCATTATGAACAGGGCATTGTTCCAGTTGTTGGTTGAGGGTAACCATTTCATTTTTTTAACTCATACCTTCCGTCTTAGAATCAATACTATGCATTGGTTCCAAGACAGAAGAGTGGCAAGGGCTAGGCAAAGGGGGTTAAGTGACTTGTCCAGAATAACACAGCTAGGAAGTGTCTGAGGCCAAATTTGAACCCAGGACCTTCCATCTGTAGACCTGGTTCTCAATCTACTGAGACACTTAGCTGACCCCATAGGGTAACTGTTTCTTGAAGTACTAGTGATGACCATCCCATTTCAGGGCTTCTGCATTCATGTGTCCTCCACTAGATAGTTATACAATTTTGGTCTTGGCTATGGTTACTTTAGTGATTTTTAAGAAATCGATTCTTTGTCTGATACTCGAAATTGCATCTTTAACAGGTGCCCTTCAGAATGTTTCTGTGCACTGCATCCTTTGGTTCTCCTCTCAGGGACAGCTCTGGCAGATTTATGAGGTACTAAGAGTTGATGGAAGCCATTGTTCTGCCTGTTTATCTCCCTGTTTCTTGATTATTTTAAAAGAGCCTGGAAATTAGTTTCACACAAGAATGATGTGCTCCTCAAGACATTCCTGCTATGTAATTAAAGGAAATTAAGTGCAATGACACCACCATATTGACATTTGTGGTGGAAAAAAGGCATCTACTGCAATTTAGCTGGCTTGTTGGTGTTCTTTTAAATAAAGTAATGAATTTTTCTCTTAAATCATGTTTAAAAGGCAGAACATTTTCAAAAGAATTTAAGATGAACTAAAAAAAATTAATCAAGAACAGAAAACAACACAACTTGCCTGGTATCTGGGACCACAATAGTAATTGGCAGAGAATTGCTTTAGAAGCTGCATGAGATAAGAAGAACGTGCCATCCAAGTGGGAAGCTTTTTGGATCACTGAAAATCTCAAAATCCCTTAGTATTGTGCTGTGTTTAAATGCTTCTCTAGAACCGGGGATTACTTAAAAGGGTTGTTTATCTGGTGATCAAAAACTTCTTTTCTCCTTATCTATCTTCCAAGTTCAGACCAGGAATTCTGTTGAAATGCTCTTATTATTGCAGAAAATCCAATTTCTTGAATAAGTAACAAATTGGAAATCTGATAGAGTTCACTTTGGGCAAAGATTAAAAAAGCAAGCAAGCCAACCAATTCTTCTCCAGTTAAATGCACTCGAGATATGTCACTTCACAACAGAAACACTTCAATGAAATTGTAATGCTAACTATTTGCTTCCCCTGAAAAACAAGAAGTTAATAAGATGATAACATTGGGCTTTTTTTTTTCATTACACTTTCACACACTAACTATTAGGTGCCCAGAGTATCTCTTTATTTCCACATCGTGTATACATTATAAACTAAGCATTGAGAAATATGTGATGGTTATTTTAAAAGTTTAGTATTCAAAGTTACGAAAGAAGGAAGAGGAAAGGAACCAATGGCATTTCAAAACAAATCAGACCCTTTTCTCCATCTGTTAAGCTTTTTTCTCATTAACTCAAAATTTCATTTCTTGAACATTATATGATTTGAGAATGTATTGGAGCCAATTATTTTTTCCACATTAGGGTAAAACAAACAAGTGAAAACAATAAAATGAATCATATTGACTATCAGGTGAGTAATTACAGTGAGATATTAAATTACTTCTTGAATTCATGGCTCTGCTTTTAATTTTGGGATAGGTGTCAAGCACTAATTCTTTTATAATAATTATTTATAATTTTGGCTAATAATTTTTGTCACATTATTGTTATATGGGGATTGTTAGGATGTATAAGGGAATCTGCAGGATGACCCTGAAAACTCCTTAAATGTTAGAAGAATTCTGCAAAGTCAGTTATGCCCCTCCTCTCTGCACTACATTATTGGCCAATTAGTTTTCATATGCCTTAAGTTGGACTGAATAGAGAGGTGAGGGGGTATGATTTAGCTGACTATCAATGTTTTAATCAATTTAAAGTAATTCACTTTTCTCTTAAATCCTGCACAAAAAGAAGAATGTTGGGGTCAGCCAAGTGACTCAGTGGATTGAGAGTCAGACACAGAAATGAGAGGTCCTGGATTCAAATCTGATCTTAGACACTTCCTAGATGTGTGACCCTAGGCAAGTCACATGAGCCCCAATTGCCTAGCCCTTCCCACACTTCAGCCTTGGAACCAATAAACAGTATTGATTCTAGGACAGAAGATAGGGTTTTAAAAAAAAAGTAGAATGTCTTCAAAATAACTTAAGATGATTTTTTTAATTAAGAACAGAAAACAACAAAACTGGCCTGGAATCTGGGACCACACAACAGTATACAGCACCACACCTGGAGTCATGAAGACTCATCTTCCTGAGTTCAAATCTGGCCTCAGATACTTATTAGTTGTGTTACCTTGAGAAGGTACTTGATCCCTTTTTGTCTCAGTTTCCTAATCTGTCAAAAAGTATGGAGAAGGAAATGACAAACAACCCCAATATCTTTGTGAAGAAAACCTCAAATGGTGTCACAAAAAATTGGACACAGTTTAAAAATGTCTGAAGGGGGCAGCTGGATAGCGCAGTGGTTACTCCAAGAGGGAAGATAAGGAATAAAAACATTTTTTTAATTAAAAAAATGCCTGAAAACAACAACAAAAGGGGGAAGCAGTGTGGAGCAGTAGGAAAAGTCCTGATTTTGTATATTCTACCCCTGACATTTAATATCTCTGTGAACATGGACAAATCACTTCACCTCTCCAGAAATCAGTTCCACAAATGTACAATGAAGAGGTTAGACAATATACCTCTGAGGTCCCTTCTACATTTTTGATACTTTGATTCCATAATTTTATAAATGTCTGAATCAAATATAGAGAATTAAACTGTGATATCAGTGATCCAATTATTCTGGGCTTCTTAATGAGTAATTCCAAGATCTAACTAGAAAATCTAGAGCTTGGGCCACAGTCACATTAAAAAAGATGTGGGGGAAAAACCAGTGATTACTGGCTTTGTACAACCTGTTAATTTAATTTCCATGTTCTCAAAATATCCCCAACTGAGCGAACCTTCTGGGATTTCTAATCCACTAAGTTGGTTATGAGGAAGCATGATTGTTGGTATTTTAAAAAGACAAGAAGGCTGAAACATTCTCAAGAGTGAGTTTGTTGAAGGACCTGTTATTCTGTCCTGGTTTCCTCTGATAAGCTGTTGGAACAAGAGGCGCTTCGGTGACCTTCTTGGGATGGTGTGATGCCACTTTATTTTCTCTTGTAAAGAAAAGGGAGATAAATCAACGACTTGCAGAGTATTTGGTTATACTTCACTGGCACAGAGGATCTTAAATCAAAATGCAAAAGAAGCTTCTCTTTGTGCCAATCCAAGGGAAAATTGATGAATGTACCTGTGCTTTTCTCACCCTGAAATCTGTTCAGTCCCTCCTTGCAAGCTCTATGCTTTGAGTAGTTCTGTCTGCAGCCAGATTTCTCAATAGATGCAGCGGCTGCCACTGGAGCGAACTCAAATTTTTGTTTCAAATGTCTATCCAGCTCTCTCTTTTGTTTTGTTTTGTTTTGTTTTAATGAGGAATTTGTTGTACAGAAGAAAATGGTAATCACTGACAAACCACTGAATACTTCAGTCTGTAAGTCACACAGCTGTCAAAGAAAATAGCATACTCTTTCCTGTGTGTCCCATGAGGATTAATGAGGCCAAGGCAACACTGGAAAATGGTGACTTGACTTGTAGGACACGGGAGCTTGTGTCTTATATTGGGATTTCCACGTGCATTCCACCAAAAGAAGACATGATTAGATGGATGCCATGGATGTAGGCCACATGGGATAAATAAAAGTTTCCTGGGATAGCCCTTTGACTTTGGGAATTGCCCACATGTTGTCAAAAATAGGTGGTGAACTGAATTAGGGCATTTTGTAATTTTTTGGTATGGAAAATTTGGGCCATAACTGAGGCAATGAGTGACGCCATTGCCAGATCACTAACTGTCAATCAATAAACATTCATCTTTTAAGTGCTACAAGAGTAGCCAAGAATGAGAGATAAAACCTAAATCTAATACTTATTGGACGGGTGACTATGGACATGTCAATATGGATCTCTGGACCTCAGTTTTTCCATCTTTACAATGGGAATAATGATATCTTCTACTTCCCTCAAGGAAAGACTGCAAACCTTAAGGTGAATTATTGTGATTAAGGTTTTTATAAGGAAATCTATCTCACACAACTTTTTTTTTCTTCTTTACATCAACCCTTCCATATTTGTTAGTAGTATCAAAGATAGGTCAGTACATAGAGTTCTAGACTTGAAGTCAGAAAGACCTAAGTTTCAACTGTGTAACCCTAAGCAAGTGAATTAACCTCTATCTGCCTCTGTTTGCTTTGGGGATAATAGCACTAACATCATAGGATTATTGCTAGGATTAAATATAATTGCATGTGTAAAGTGCTTTGCAAAATGTAAAGTCATATGTAAATGTTAGCTATTATTATTAATAGTAATAAGAAGAATAATGTTGGTATTCAGTAGTTTTCAGTAGTTTTTCAGCCCTGTTTGACTTTTCATAACTCCATTTAAGGTTTTCTTGGCAAAGATACTGGAATAGATTGGCATTTTCTTCTCAAGTTCTTTTTATAGATGAAGAGGCAAACAGATTTAAGTGACTTTCCCAAGGTAACATAACTAGTAAGAGTCTGAAGCCATATTTTAATTTAAAAAAAGACGAGTATTTCTGCCCAGCACTCTATGAACTGTGTCACTTAATTGCTCATTATCTTAGTAATAAATCAATAATGTTAATAATTATTATAATAATAACTTTTTCTATAGTGCTTTATGTTTATAAACATATTTACTAGATAGTAGGTAGATAATGAGAGCAACTAGTTCACATTTTTAAACATTTTTAAATCTATACTTTCACAACAATAATCCTTTGAAATGAGGACCTGGTTTTAATTTTTAGCTCTGACACTTACAATCTGTATGGCCTCAAGTTACTGCTTGAAATTTCAGGGATTCAGTTTCCTCATTTATAAAATGAGGGAGCTGCTAATTGATGACCTCTAATCTATGTTCCTGCTATAAACCTATAATTCCATGATCATATGTATGAAAAAGTCCAATATTAATTTTCCAGTTTGATGGATAAGGAAAATGGATTTCAATGAGCTTAAATTTGATTCAAGTTAACAAAAAAATTACTAAATACATAGTATTTGAAGCATTGTGATAGACATTGATATATAAACTAAAAACCAAAATAGGGTTTTTAGGAGGCTTTATTCTTGGAGGGGAAGTTGTAAAATATATACAGGAATATGTAAATTCAAATTGTTTTTTAAAAACCATTATTAGCTGGAGGAATGAAGGTTTTCTTCACAAAAGAGGCTAGAGAGAGGACAAAGATGTTATAAATAGGAGATGAGGGAGCAGTTCATTGTAGAAATTCGTTGAGCATGAATGATGTGGCGAGCAAAATCATGGTGATAAAAGATGGAGTGGCCAGTTACGAGAACAGTCAGTAGTCCATTTTGCCTGGATTTCAGCGTTATGTGAAGAAAAGTGATAGGAAATAAAGCTAGAAGAACTATAAGAGCCAGATTTTGAAGTGCCTTAAAAATCAGATTAATGAGACTATTAGATTTTATCCTTAAGAAAGTAGTGAGCCATGATGAACAGAGAAGCCATGATGACTAAGATATATGCCATAGTGAAATCCAATGAGCAGTTGCATGTACAATAGCAAGTGCTACAAACAGAATTAGAATGCAGCTCCACTTCCTTTTAACAATATCTTGATCTTCCCTTCAAGCTCTATGCCAAAATTACCTCTTCTGTCACAATTTCCCACATTCCATTTTTATATCACATGCAATATTGATTGATTTTCTGTGCCTGCCAGTTACTTGCCAAATAGTTACTTTGTTTGTAGGGAAAAATATTCTGCAGCTAATTTATATTACTATGAATGTAACTAAAATGGTTAAATATTAATTTGCTTAGTCTAAAATATAGTTATTATTTATTTCTAATATACATTCATTTATACATTTTGATTTCCAAATTTCTGCCTCTCTAAATCCCCTCCCTCAAGAAAGGAAGAAGGAAATGTAATATCAATTATACATGTGAAATATGTGTGAAATCATACAAAACTTATGTCCATATTAGTCATATTGAAAAACAACAATAAAAAGCAAGAAAAATAAAGTGAAAAGATTATGCTTCAATAAATACTCAGATAAAAAAATAAAAATAAAAAATGCTCATTTTATCAGTTCTCTTTTTGGAGGTAGATAGAATTTTCCTTTTCTGTCATATTATCCAATATGATAAACATGAGGTGGTATTATAATTTGCATTTCTCTATTCAATAGTGAGTTATAGTATTCTAATATGACTATAGATAGCTTTGATTTCTTTTCCTGAAAACTGCCTGTTAATATCATTTGACCATTTATCAATTGGGATATGACTCATTCTTATATTTGGCTGAGTTCTCTATATAGTTGAGAAATGAGATCTTTATTAAAGAAACATAAAACTTTCCCCCATTTTCTGCTTTTCTTCTAATCTTGTTGCATTGCTTTTGTTTTGTGCAAAACCTTTTTTAATGTAATGTAATCAAAATTACTCATTTTATTTCTGTTATATTTTTTCTCTTATTTATTCATATCTTCTTCCTCTATCCATAAATAGGGCAAGCACATTTTCCCATGCTCATCCAATTTGCTTGTGATATCACTCTTTATGTCTAAAGCATGTACCCATTTTGACCTTATGTTGGAATAAGATGTGAAATATTCATTTCTACCTGGTTTTTGCCAAAACTGCTTTCCAGGTTATTCAGCATTTTTTGGAAAAAAATGAGTTCTTGTCCCAAAAGCTTTGTTCTTTGTATTTATCAAACTCTACATTACTGTGATCATTTTCTATTGCATATTGTGTGCCTAATCAGTCCTGTTAATTCGCTGCTCCTTTTCTTAGCCAGTACCAGATTGTTTTCTAGTCCTTATACTCTGCATAGTTTAAATGGATGAATGATGGTCTGATAAAATGCCTATAAATCATGGGGGACCAACAAGGCTATAATTAAGAACCTTCTTTTCTTTTCTGTTTAAAGAGCATGAGAAGATGATCTGGGCCTACCAGTGTGACCTTGGATGAATCACTTAACATTCATGAAACTGAGTTTTACTATCTATAAAGTATAGTAGTTGTTCTCAATGGCCTTTGAGGATATTTCCAACTCTTAATCTAGGTTCATATAATTCTGTGATCTCTATTATATCATACAGTCATAAAGTAAAAGATTTTCTACTTCTACTTTCTTGATCTAACTTTGTTTTGATATAATATTCAATTGCCTTCAATGAGAATATATTTGCGAAAAACTGTCAGAGAAGTTAAAAACAGTATTCATTTTGTAGTTTGTAAATTATCTTGATAGCTTGTAAATCTGGTTGATACTGTTACCACTAAGCAAAAGGTTTTTGCCAGGGTACCCACAAAGAAAGAAGGAGGAGAAGGAAATGACCAAAGAGGAATCTTTGCCCTGAGCTGGCCTCATGGACTAAAATTGGCAGGGCTGACCTGATAAACACTGAACAATCAGATCTTCAAAAACAAGAATACATTTTAAATTGTAATCTGTATTAGGACTGCTGTCATTAGTTTCTGAAACCTACGGAATCAATAAGACAACAAATGAAGCCCTGATTTGTAGTGTTTACTGATTTTTGAGGTAAAAATACACTGAAAATTTAACAATTTGCTAACAGTTGACTAACAATTGATAAACTGGTATGAGTTTACTCTGGCAAACCCTGGAAATAATTATAGTTTAGGAGGATTTGTTCTCTCACATTTTTCTTTTGGAATTGGAAGTGGAAGGAATAAAGAGCAAATACCTAGCAAGTTTAATATACCCTAAGACAATACCGAATGTCTGCACTAACTTGTTGATACTTTGGTTTCCAAATGTCATTACATTTTCTCTATTTTCTTGGAAACTGATCCCCTGCTGGAACAAGGTAGGACATAATTTATTCTTCCTTCTTCCTTATCTTGCCACTCAAACTTTTTTTTAAAGAATTTTAAAAGAACTTGCCACAAAGAACTAGAGTTGAAGGATATTAACAACAACAATAAAAAACAAAAGATTAAAGGTTTATGTCTGATATATCCTATGTCTTGTGTATTTCCCTGAATCCTTTGCACCAGGTACAAGGAACCAGGCCTCTTCTTTTTAGCTTCCTCCCCTCTTCTTTTACCTGGTCTGCATCCATTCAAGTCCTTTCACCACAACTATCCAAATGGCTGGAAATGATAGAAGTTACTCAGAAGGACTTCGTCTCCTCCTTTCCATTCTATTTAATAGTAATGCTACAATTAGTATTTTTATCAAGTTATTTAGAAATTTTCCCAAGATAATTTGATCACTGGCTTAGAGAAATAAAAACAAACAAAAACAACAATATGATTTCATCCATAGAAAATTATAGTGGATAAACTCAGCTGGGCCCTCATCATTCCTCTGCAAGCCTTCTTAACTCATTGATTCCCTTTACCTAACCCTCCAGTCCTCTGTAAATTGACTGTTCTTAACCTTCTCCACTGTTGTGTGCAGATGCAAAGCATGGAATCCCTGCAAAGGTACAGGGATGGCCTCACCATCCACTCCCACCAAATAACTGTCTTCAACCCTTCTCAACTGCCCCTCACCCAAAGTTCTCCAGGGGGTCCCCTGGAACTCTGGGTGAGGCCATCCCTGTACCTTTGCAGGGATTCCATGCATGCTTTGCATCTGCACACAACACCACTTTCAAGAGCCTCTTTCTGCTCTCTAGTTTCATTGGAGATAATATCATTGCCTAATACATTAAAAAGTTTGTTGAAGGGGGCAGCTGGGTAGCTCAGTGGATTGAGAGCCAGGCCTAGAGATGGGAGGTCCTAGGTTCAAATCTGGCTTCAGACACTTCCCAGCTGTGTGACCCTGGGCAAGTCACTTGACCCCCATTGCCTACCGTTATCACTCTTCTGCCTTGGAGCCAATACACAGTATTGACTCCAAGATGGAAGGTAAGGGTTTAAAGAAAAAAAAAGTTTGTTGAAACAACATTAAGCTCTCAACTCACATACTCCACACTTCATACTTGTGTATTAACATGTTTCTTTTTCTTTTTCTTTCCCATCTAAAAAACATGTTCTTTTCTTTTTCCAAGACTGATCCTTTCACCAACTCCTCTTTTCCTTCTTCCAGATTTTACCCCAGCAATCATATCTTGTCTCAAAAGAAACTCCCCATTTTCTTTCTCCACTGACTCCTTGCCCTTTACTTTACAAATATGTGCAGGCCTTTTCAGTCCTAAAAACAAAAGTACAAGTTCAAGAGGCAGAAGTAGGGGAAGAAAGTATTCTAGGCATGTGATTACCTACATAAAGGTATCAAAACAGGAGAAAGAATGTGGTGATTGTGGTTGATGGAATAAGAAGTAGACTAATTTTCCTGGGACAAGAATAATATGAGGGAGGGATAATGGGAAAATCAATCTGAAATACAGGCTGGGAAAAGTTTTGAATGACTTCAGATGTCATTATAAAGAATCTTCATTGTATCCCAGAGTAGAGGTTCTTGACCTCCAGGCTTTAGATCAGTTGGGGTTTTGTGGATAGATTTCAGTGGGGTCCATGAATTTTTATTGAAAAAAAAACTTATTTTTACTAATATTTAATTATAAGTTAGTATTTCCTTCTATTATTTAAAAACACGATTCTGAGAAGGGGTTTACAGGCTTCATCAGATGGTCAACAGCATCAATGACACAAAAAAGTTTCAGAATTCCTATTCTAGAGGAGAAAGGAGAGAGTTGAGTCTGGGAGAGACATGGGGAGGCATGTGCTTTAAAAATAACAATTTGGCCACTATGATAAAGATCAGTTGGAAAGGTGAGAAACTGGAGGCTGGGTGCCTAATTAAGTTAGTCAAGGAAAGACATGATTCATATGAAAGTAAAGAAAGGGGTGATTAGAACCAAGAGAACATAATACATAGTAGTAGCAATAAAATACAATTATAGATTGCGAATTATTTAACTATTATCAGCAATACAAGGATCCGGGATAAGTCTGAGGGACTCATGATGGATACATTACCACAGAAGGAACTGATGGAGTCTAAATACAGATTGAAGCATTTCATTCTTCATTTTATTTCTTCCATGAATTTTTCTCTAATGTAACGGACATGAACATGTGTCTTCTTTTACATTATGGTGAACATGGAAACATATATTGTATGATAACACGTGTACCACCCATATCATGTTACCTGCCATCTTGGGGAGTACAGAGAGATAAGAGGAATGGAAAGAACATTGATCACGAAATGTCAGAAAACAATTTCTAAAAAGTGTATTGACATACAATATGGGAAAAATGAAAATTTAAAAAATAAAAAAGAAAGGATCAATTTGGTGACATGTTGTACAGATACATTAAAAAAACAACTCTACAAATGACTTGGCATAGGGGGTGAAACAGAATAAAGAGTTGAGGATGACTCCAATAACACAAACCAATGATTTCTGCAGTAGAAGCAGAGAAGGATGTGTTTAGGGTGAAGGAAAATGATATTTTATTGTGTTTTTTTTCCTGTTGAGTTTGAGAAGTTTATGGAATATCTGAGTGGAGGATAATTGCTGTGTGACAATAGGTTTTGCTTATTCTCTCTGGCCTCCATTTTCCTCATTTGTGATAGGGTTGGACTCGATTTTCTCTGAGAACCCTTTCAGTTTAGAGCTCAGAATGAATATTTATAGAGGCCTTATGAAAAGAAATGAAACTGAAGGCAGAACTCAAGGCAGATGATGCAATTCAGGAAAGAGTTTATTTTTATTTTATTTATTTATTTATCCTGCTTGATTGATTGATTATTGAATAATTAAGAAAATTTTTTCCATGGTTTCATGATTCATGTTCTTTCCTTTCCCTCCTCCCATCCCTCTCCCATAGACAACAAGCAATTCCACTGGGCTGGAAAGAGTTTAAAGAGAGAAGACATAGTGTGTAGTTTATCCAATAAGTTGAAAGCTTCTTGGGACCAATGTCCACAACCTGAGTATCTTGCACTATGCTTTTTAAATAACAGAAACTTAAAACAGGTTATGTGATGCTAGGGAAATCATTTAATCTTTTATCAAATAATTAATTTTAGTATATTTAAGTAATCATTTTAGTATATTTTAGTATATTTAGTATATTTAATAACAATATATAAATATATAGTACATATAACATCCTGTATAGATATAAAAATATTTAATAGATGAATGTTAATATTAATTAATTTAACTTAATTTTCCAGGCAATTCTTTAAGATTTTAAATTACAGAGTAAGTACAGATCTTTATTTGTAGAAGGAGTTTCTTTTTTAGGAGTTCCCTATTCCAAAGATGTCACAGGTCAGGCCTACCCTATCTCACTACTCTATCCACAAAAAAAGTTGCATAATAAATATGTGCTCTAGGTGAGCCTGTTCTTGAATTATTGAAAAACATGAAAAACAAAATACCCAAAGCTCTCTATAATCCTTTATGTTCTAACACTGCAAACTCAGTGTTTCTCTTTAGAACATTCCTAGGCAGTGATTTGGCCTCTTGAGGACCTTGACTGGAGATTAATGAGCAATTTGCTACCTGAAATTAGAATAAAATTTGGCTTCAACCCAAAAACTGAAAGGGGCTTGAAATAGGAGCTTTAAAAATGTCTAGGAGAATATATTTTTTCTATCTCATTTTGGACAAGACATTTAGTCCCACCTCTGCATCCCCCCATCCCCATTTACCTCTCCAGCCCTCAGTCTCTTTATCTATAAAATTAAGGTTGAAAGTGAGCCCTATGGTTTTTTCTTGCTATAAAACCATGATTCTATGATATTTCAATGAATTGATTAGGATCCCAATGACTGGAAGAATGCACCTCCACTGGTAAATATTTTTTTTTAATTATAAAAAGGTCATTTTTTTGGACATTTCAAAATCCCCAGTAAAATAGTATTTGAATGGTACATGTTCAGGTTGAAAAAGGGCTTTTAGTTTTTAATGTCAAATTTATATATATTTTTCAAGTGATCATATTTCTACATGACACCAAGCACTATGTAGTCACACCATAAAAATTATAGCTCAGCATTAATGATAACCATGATCGTGTTTTTGTGAAGAAAAATTACTTGGATTCAGTCAAAGAATTATTTCAGTTTTCCCTATTTGAAATAAAGACTGTTGGATATTATGGTTTTATTAAAAAGAGATTAGGATTGAGATGCATGCATGAGGTCATTTCTTAATATGAGATTCTGCAATTTCATATTTCTGCTCAGTAAAAGGGAGAGTTTCTGCCAATTAGAACTGCCCTGAAGTAGATTGCCCCAAAGCACATTTTACTTTTGGCAGCTCTAATTGCCAATGAAGCTCTGAGTTTCCCCTCATAGCAAGTCTTTGAGGGGAAACTATGAGAATATTTTTTCAGGGATGCTGTAGAAGTGGCATCTGCTTTGTTTTCAGCAGGATTAGGTAACCTCTGAGGTTCCTTTTAACTTTGAAAATCTGTGGATATAAGTGTAATGATAACAGAAGCTTCCTAAAAAAAATTGAGCCATCTTTACAGTTTTATTTGCTTAAGAAATTCAATTTAATAAACAATTATTCAAAACATATTATATTTTAACCCCTGTGATAAAAGCACACACATAAATACATGCACATCTACAACGATTTTTTAAAAAAGCATCTCCCCACAAGAAGCTGATATGCTACTGAATAGTCCATATTAAGGGAATTTTTAATATGAAAATATGGAAATGGATAGGAGTCAGTTTTATTTCTCCTTTTAAAAGTTAACATAGGAACAATAACAGATTTGAAATCAGAAGACTTCATTCAAATCTCAGCTCCTAGGATACATTGTGGGAAGATGGCAGAGTAGAATTTAGCTTTCTAACACTCCTAATGATCTCCCAAAACAACCAAAAATAACTATAGAATCAAAGCTAAAAGTGACAAAAGGAGAAAGGAGTTCAGAATAGCCTGGGAAAAATAGGGAGCAAGATTTCTGACTTCCGCTGACCTCAGTCCCATCACTATAGGCACTGGAGTCAACAGAGTGGAAGCAACAAGATAATCTCTGAGGACAGGATTGGCAGTCTCAACTTGTTTGCTGAGCCCCCAGAATCTGTATCCCTAAGAATACCACTGGAATCCTCAGGCAGAGGGCCCTATGAGTAGCTAGGTCTATTTTGGCCTTGGGTCTCCCACTGGCCCACAACTGGGGATTTAAGGTGTGGACATCTTAGAGTCTGAAGTTGCTGGACCCTGAGGACACGAGCTCAAGCCAACCTGTTAACTGTGGAGGGGCTTGGAGTTTTGAATAATGGGGACTGAACACATACTCTGTCCTGGCCTGTGGCAGGATGATTCCTAGAATGAGAAGGAGAAGAGACCAGTGAGTGTGGTTGTTGAGAGCCTGGGGCTGTCAGCTCTGGTCACTCCTAGAAAATTACCCAGAAGTCAGTCATGGGCTAGTTCTTGACCAGGAGATCTGGGATTATATCAGAACCCATATCATAAAAAATGGAATCACTAAGTAAGACCTAGATAAAAACAAACAAACAAAAACAAACAAACAAAAAACAACCCTTAAACCTGAGGTAACATGGCCCAGAACAATAGGAACTGTGGGAGTTCAGTAAAAAATAAATAATTCAACCTACTGGTCTGGCCATTAAAATGAAATAAATAAATTAAGATGAGAAAGCAAACGAGAGAGAACCCAATTATTGATAGTTATTATGGAGTCAGAGAAATTATTTCTCAAACTCAAGGTATCATGAATTTAAAAAACACCTACTTCAAAAACAGCAAAGAAATAAAACAGATGTCCACAAACTCAAAAAAAAGCTTTTGAGAGGGCTTTAAAAAGACCTCAAAAGCAAAATGAAAAAGTTGAAAAAAATTAGAAAAAAAATAAGAGCAATACAAGAAAATTATGAAAAGTTCACCCAAATGTAAAAAGAGATCTAGAAACACAGAAGAAACAACGTATTAAGAACTGGAATTTGAAAAGAGGAGGCTAATAATCTCTAAAGGCAACCAGAAATAATAAAGCAAAATTAAAAGAATAAATAATAGAAGAGACTATGAAATGTCATCACAAAAACGAGTGACTGGGAAATAGACCAAAGAAAGACAATAGAAGAATAGCTGGACTCCTAGAAAGTTATGATTTAAAAAAAAGTACTTAGACACCTTACTCCAAGAAATCATCAAGGAAAATTTCCTAGAAATTCTAGCATCTGAGAGCAAAATGGAAATTGAAAGAATATGTTGATCACCACCTCAAAGAGATCAAATAATGTCATTCCTAAGTTCAGTATCTTTTAGGTTAAAAAGAAAATAACATAAGAAATAAGAAAAAATATTTAAATACTGTAGACCTACCATCAGAATAAAAATGAGACTTTGCAACCTCATTAAAAGAACACAGGACATGGAACAGAGCATTTCAGAGAACAAAAGAACTGAGTTTACAATCAAGAACTACATATCTAGCAAAAATAGTATAATTATAACAGATATTTAATAAACTAAAGGAGTTTCACTATTTCTGGGGAAAAATCCAGAACTCAACAGAAAATTTGATCTATAAGAAACATACAAAAGTATTTAAAGTTGTATCATAAGCAGTCCAAAATGTCAAATTTTTTTATTTCTATAGAAGAAAATGTCATCTATAATCTCTAGGAGTGGCATCATTACCTGGGTATTTTGAAGGAGCCTGTATAGAAAGAAGACTCGGGGTTGAGGTGAATGGAATGGAATGGCATGAGCCAAAATGGTAGTGGAAAAGACCAGGAGGAGGTAGAGTATAATGGCTATCTTATATGGAAGAGGAAAGAGTGAAGGAATTGCTGTGGAGAAGGAGAGGGAGGGATGCAGGCCTTGTAGTACTAGAATACTACTCTCAACAGACTTGTATTTAATAAAAAATAGCATACACTAGTAAAAGGATGAAATTTTTTCTTAATTTGTGTGAGAAACAAGAAGGAAGGGGGATGGGTAAGGGAGAGACTAAGGAGGGGGAATATCAAGAGGCAAGTGAGTGAAATGAAGGGAGAGGGCCGACTCTTAGGAAAAGATAGGGAAGGGATTTTTAGAATCAGTCATATCAAGAAGTAGGAGGTCGTGGTTGTGGAGATAAAGAAGGGGTTTTTGGAAAGGTAGATAGAATAAAAAAGAAAAGGTAAGGGGGAAGGAACAAAAAAGGACTTTTGATGTGGTATATGCTGGTGATGGAATACTATTGTGCTCAAAGGAATAATAAACTGGAGGAATTCCATGTGAACTGGAAAGACCTCCAGGAACTGATGCAGAGTGAAAGGAGCAGAGCCAGAAGAACATTGTACACAGAGACTGATATACTATGGTAAAATCGAATGTAATGGACTCCTAGTACCAGCAGCAATGCAATGACACAGGACAGTTCTGAGGGATTTATGGTAAAGATGCTGCCCACATTCAGAGGAAGAACTACAGGAGAGGAAACACAGAAGAAAAACAACTGCTTGAACGCATGGGCTGAGGCAGACATGATTGGGGATGTAGACTTGAAACTACCACACCAATGAAACTAACAACAATTTGGAAATAGATCTTGATCAATGACACATGTTAAAACCAGTGGAAATGTGCATTGGCCATGGGTGGGGAGAGTGGGGGGGTTAAGGGGAAAGTAGGAGCATGAATCATGTAACAATGTTAAAAATGAATATTAATAAATGGTAATAAATAAATAAATAAAAAGGACTTTTGGAAAAGTGGATCAAGGATAAGGGAGAAGTTTTAGGAAAGGGTGTGAAATGGAGAGGTATTGATCAAAGGAAATTGGGCATCTGAGGAGAGATATGGTAGAAAGAAAGGAAGAGGGGGATGATCAGTGAGGAGAAACAGAGTAGATAGAAATGCATAGCCAGTAACTATAACAATGAGTGTACTGGGATGAATTCACATATGGGAAGAAAATGAATAATGGAAAGGATTAAAAAATCAGTACCTAACAATGTTTTACTTACAAGAAACATACTAAAATGAGAGGCACACATAGAATGAAGGTAAATGGATAGAGCAAAATATGCTATTCCTCATCTGATCTATTCCTGCGTAGCTGTTATGATATCTGATAGAGATGGTCCTAAAATGGATATAACTGGAAGGGATGAACAGTGTAACTATATTATGTTGGGAGAAGAAGGTTATTATGAATGACAAAGCATTATCAATATTGAACCTTTAGACTCCAGTGTTAGAGCATCTAGATTTTTTAAAGGAAAAACTAAATGAGATAAAGATGGAAACAGATTATAAAAATAATAAAGGATGGACTTTAATTTTCCCTTCTCAGAACCAGATAAATCTAAGCAAAAAATAAATAGGAAAGAGAAGGTAAGAAGATGAATAGAACCTTAGATTTAAATACGATATATTATCTGGAAAGCCCATATACACTTGCATGAGGTTAGTAGTAGATCTACACCTGAACAAATACATAACACAAACAGTTTCTCGTGGGATAACAAAGGTTTAGAGAATATTAATATTCTACAAAAGTCTTGCTTTAACACTCATCATACTATGAAGATAATCTTGTATTCCCAAGGGGTTGTGGCATTGGAACAAAAGTTTCATTGGGTATGACAAAGCTATTAAGGCTTGGTTTTGGAAAGAGTATGGTCCTTGCAACAGATTGTATATGCTGCTTAAGAACCAATTTAGCAAAATATATTTCTGGCAACATATGTTAACTAAGGACCAGACTAGTTAAAGTGATCATAATAAATTCTGAGAGGAACCTACAGAAATAGGCCAAATATAACATTGCTAGAGTAACTGTGTGTTTTTTTTGGGGGGGGAATGAGATGGAAATATAGATTAAGAGTTATAAAGCTATTCATACTCATGGACCTAGGGATCCTATTATTAGTGTTAGTCCTTAAGGGCATTATTGAGAAGGTGAAAAGCTATATCTGAAAATATCCATGGCAGCTTTGTTTCTTATGAAAAAATAACTGGAAATAACACAAATGCAAAGAATGGAAGAAATGGCTAAATAGATTGTGATATTTAAATGTTATTGATAATATTATTAGAAATAGCAAATATTGGAAATTTTAAGACAATAAGGGAAACATATAAAAAGATGAAAAGAGAAGAAAGGAGAATAAGAATATTGTATACTATCACTATATAAAAATTACAGCCAAAAATCAAAAGAAAGTAAAACAAATCCAAAGGGAACTCAAAAGCAGAAGATATTTATATTAGCATACATTTACAATTTTCTTATTTTTAAACAAATTATGATAACGTGGAGTTTGCAGTCTTGCACATATTTTTTTGCATTTATTTAATTAAATGTTTTTGTTGGTGATGGTTGTTATTAGGCATATACATAAATAAATAAACAAATAAAATCTTTTCTCTGTTGTTATACAGGGAAAGGGTTGTAGGGGTAATATGTCCAGCAAAAAAAAAAAAAAAAAAAAAAAAAAAGAAAGAAAAAAGAAAAGAAAAGAAAAGGAAAGAAAAAGAAAAGAAAAAAAATTCATAATAGCTTTCCCTACATTAACATTCAATAGGGGGTCACATTAGGGTGTACATTCAGGTTTTCAGAGGCATAGTATGTGAAAAACTGACTTTAGATGGAATGGAAACTTCAAGGAAAAGGTTGTATAAGAGACTGAAACTGATACCTATCCTCTGCTAAGGAGAAATGAAAATGGAAGTCAGGATTAAGTCAGAAGTTGCAGTCCAATCTGAGTCACCCCCTGCCCTGAGCACTAGAGTAGAAGTACAATTAAGTGTATAGATGTAACACAGATGAATAGGACTGATTTACTGATTCCAGAAATAGGGGAAGAAGAGGAACCTGGTCCTGGCACAATGTCTTAGATTTAGCTCCATTCTAGGAGTTATAGGTAAATAAAAAACATTTCATGAAATAAGGAAATATGGGTTAAAAGATATCCAAGACAAATCCAAAATAATTGTGGAATTACAAGACAACTCCATGCAATCAGATATGTAGCACAGTAGAGAGAGCATTATACCTAGAATAAGGAAGACCTGAGTTCAAATAGTATCGTGATCCTAGGCAGAAGAGTTACCCTCTGTCTTATTTTTCTTGCTTATAAAATGGGTATAATGATGTAACTACCTTATTATGATAAGCAAATGAGATAATATATGCAAATTGATTTGCTTAAAGAGACATATAAATTCCTTGGGTTTAAGGACTTCAATGTTGGAATAAATGAAACAAGATAAGAACTTTTGAAGAAAAAATGGAAAAATTAATAGCTTACAATAGAAAATGAAAAATTTACATTAAATATTAGTCTCCCTAAAAAATAGAAGGTAACAAATAGAACCCAATGATTCTATGATACAACATGATATACCAAAATAAAGCCAGGAATGGAAATTATAATGCCTGAGGAATTTATTACTACTACTACAAAATATATATATCACCAGGAAAACAGGCCACAGTAGATAAGATAATTTTAGAATTATCTGATTCCATAAAAACCATGACTGAACAAATAAAAACTTGAAGACTATGTCAAGAATCATGAATAAAAACTACCCAGATTATTATATTAATAAACACCTAAATAAATTCATAAATTTAATAAGTATAAATATCTACAGAGTTGTCCAGGAAAGGTGACAGTGCTAGTTGCCAGGATCAGAGGAAGCTTCATGCAAAAAGTAAAGGAAGACAGAGATTTTATGAGGCAAGATGGGATTCTAGGAATGGGAAATCATTCAATGCAATGGCTTGAAAATGGGAAGTAGAGTTTAATGAACAAAGAAAAATCTATTTTGGTTAGATCCAAGAGTGTCTGTGTGTGTGAGGAGAAAATAATGAACATTATGGCTAGAGATAGGCTGGGCCCCAGTCGTGAATGAATTTAAAAGTTAAAAATAGGAATTTATACTTAATTCGTCAAGCAATGTATTAGTCATTGGAGTTGAATTATTATTGGAGTAATATGATTAGATTCATGTTCTTTGAAAGATATGTGGAGGATGGACCAGAGTTTAGAAAGGCTTATAGCAAGGAGATTAATTTGGAAGCTATTAAAATAATCTAAGTGAGAGATGGTGGCTGAATATAGGTCTATATGATAGTATGAATAGAGAGAAGTTAGATGCAAAAGAGATTATGGAAGTAGAAAAATGAGATTTAGCAAATGACTAGATATGTGGAGTTGGGGAGAATTGAGGATAAAGCTAGTTATTTTTCTGGAATACTGGGAGATTGTAATTTGAAAAGAAATAGGGAAGTTTGGAAGAGGAGTGGCTTTAGAATTAATTTTTGTTATTTGTCTTGGCAAGAGAATGACAAATATAAGTTCATTATGAGAATGAGTAAATATTTCTCTTGAGATTGAGAGACCAAATTTGGAAATATCTTAAAAAGAGTTTGTGATATAAATTTAAAACTCAGAGGATAGACTGACACTGGATATATCAATCTGAGTCATTTGCAAAGATATGATAATTAAATCCATAAAAATGAATGAGCTTATAGAAAGTATAGAACAAGAACAATCTTAGGACAAATCCTTAGGGAAATACCCACACTAATGTGTGCTATGAATGATGAGGAGGCTGAGATGAAGAAGTTAGACAGGTAAGAAGAGATCAAGGAAAGCAAAGGAGCCTGAGATGGAGCTGTCAAACTGTCAGATAGATAAGAGAAGATCCAGGAAAGTCATGCCATCAGAACTTGTGGAGAGTATCCAGGACTAGAGTGAGCTCAAGGGTGTCAAATGCAGCAGAGAGGTCAAGAAAAGTTAAAAGACTATTGATAAAAAATTTTTAAAATTTTATCGGAATTTGTAATGAAGTCACTTTTAATTTGGAAAGAATAATTTCAATTAATAGAAGAAGTAAACACATATTTTTAAATACCTACTGTGTACCAAGCATTGTGATAAACACTTAATAAATATATCTCTTCAGATCTTCACAACAATCTAGGAAGATAAATTCTATTATCATCATCATTTTACAGTTTAAAAAACTAAGGAAGAATGACCTGGGTCAAGGGGAAAAAAAGCTGGTAAGAAGGAATGGGATAGCTATATCAGGATTCAAATTAGGCCACAAAGTAGGAATCATCAATACTATTTGACACTGGTTAAAAATTAAAAGAGTTGCCCAATGGAATAGATAAGCAAGCAAAATCCAGAAGCAGTGGTACATAGTGGCATAAAGTTTGGTAAACCTTACGATATTGACTATAGGGATAAGAACTGAAAAAGTTGTAACATTTGTCAGAAAAGTTGCATATCACTGAAGGAGAATTTAGGGTCAGACAAAAATTATAGACTGTATGCCACAAAAAGTTACCTAAGTACAAATGACCAAATCAAAGATGATTTACCAAAAATATTTTATTGAACTTGGAAAAAAAGTCAAATTTCATTTGAAAAAAAAAGGCTAAGAATGTCAAAGGAATTAATAAAGAATGTAAAGGAAAGAAATTTAGCAGAATCATTTTTTTTGTTTTGTTTGTTTGTTTTTTTAAAACCTTAACTTCCATCTTGGAATGAATACTCTGTATTGGTTCCAAGGCAGAAGAGTGGTAAAGACGAGGCAATTGGGGTCAAGTGACTGGCCCAGAATCACACAGCTAGAAAGTGTCTGAGGCCAGATTTGAATGTAGGACCTCCTGTCTCTAAGCCTGGCTATCAATGCACTGAGCCACCCAGCTGCCCCCAGCACCAGTTTTTTTTTAACTATATTATAAAGCAATAATGACCAAAACTATCTGGTATTGATTAGAAATAGAAAAGTATATCAGTGGAATATAACAGATATGTAATTAGCAGTTTTAAAAGATTATAGTGATGTTGGATTTGACAAAAATAAAGACCCAAGTTTTTGAAATAAGAAATCACTATTAGGTTAAAATTGTTGGAAAAATTGTAAAGCAGTCTGGCAGAGACTAGGCAGACCAATATCTAACACCATTTGCCAAGATAAGATTAAAAAGCATACATAACCTAGGCATAATAGGAGATATCATAAGCAAAATAGAAAAAGATGAGATTTATGGATAGGAGAAGAACTTATGATTAAACAAGAGTTAAAAAGAATTTTAAAGTGTAAAGTGGCTAATTTTATATAATAATTGAAACTGTTTTGTACACATAAAATTAATGAAGTCACGATTATAAGGAAAGCAATAAATTTGGGGGTAATTTAAAAATAGTTTCTCAGATAGAAGTTTCATATCTAAAACATATAGATAACTCTGTCAAATATATAAGAATGAGTCATTCCCAAAATGGTCAAAAGATATGGATAGTTTTCAGGCGAAGAAATCAAAGCTGAATATAACTATATTAAAAATGTTCTAAATCATCATTGATTAGAGAAAAGTAAATCAAAACAACTCTGATATATCGTCTCACACTTACAGATTGGCTAAAAATAATAAAAAGTCAAAATGACAAATGTTGGAGGAGATGTGGAAAATGGAGAAATTAATATACTGTTGATGGAATTGTGAACTAATCTAACCATTTTGGAAAGCAATCTGAAATTATGCTCAAAGAATTATAAAACTGCGTATATCTTTTTTACCCAGCAATACCACTATTAAGTTTATTTCCTAAGTAATCAAGGAAGTAGGAAAAAACCTATATATTCTCAATTTTTACAACACCTTTCTTTCTGGGATAAAGAACTGGAAATTTAAAGGATGTCCATCCAATGGGGGATGGCTAAATAGATTGTTGCATATGATTGTTATGAAATACTATTGCATCATAAGAAATTATGAATAGTGAAATGAACAGGACCAAGAGAACATTATAAACAGCAATAGAGTGACCTCTATATATCTATCTCCAGAGAAAGAATTGATTGATAGAAATAAGTAAGACGTAGTTTTATATATATATATATATATATATACATATATATATATATATATATATATAGTCAAATGA